>NC_086374.1:38696181-38777129 GCF_036588685.1 Mytilus trossulus | reverse complement strand
AGGATGTTACAAGGGCATGACTGGGGTGTTAGATGAAGGTGTGATAGATACAATAGAACAATTATTACAAAGATATGTTGTCTCTATGCATGCTATGTATTGTATAGTTGATTGTGTATGACTAAGATGTCCAAACTGCCTGACTAGGGTGCTATGAGGGCATGACTGGGGTGTTAGATGTAGACCTTATACATGTAGGTGTGATAGATACAGTAGAACAATTATTACAAAGATATGTTGTCTGTTAGTATTATATAGTTGATGGTGTATGACTAGAATGTCATAAATGCCAGACTGGGGTGTTTCAAGGGCATGACATGGGTGTTAGATAGGACATTATAAATGAAGGTGTGATAGATACAATAAAACAATTATTACAAAGATATGATGTCTGTATGTATTATATAGTTGATAGTGTATGGCTAGGATGTCACAAATGCCAGACAAGGGGGTTACAAGGGCATGAATGGGGTGTTAGATGAAGACATTATAAATGAAGGTGTGATAGATAAAGAAGAACAATTATTACAAAGATATGTTGTCTGTTTGTGTTATATAGTTGATTGTGTATGACTAGAATGTCACAAATGCCTGACTAGGGTGTTACAAGGACATGACATGGGTGTTAGATATGACATTATATATAAAGGTGTGATAGATACAATAGAGCATTTATTATAAAGATATGATGTCTGTACGTATTATAAAGTTTATTGTGTATGACTAGGATGTCACAAATGCCAGACTAGGGTGTTACAAGGGCATGACTAGGATGTTAGATGAAGACATTATAAATGAAGGTGTGATAGATACAATAGAGCAATTATTACAAAGATATGATGTGTGTATGTATTATAAAGTTGATTGTGTACGACTAGGATGTCACAAATGCCAGACTAGGATGTTACAAGGGCATGACTGGGGTGTTAGATGAAGACATTATACATGAAGGTGTGATAGATACAATAGAACAATTATTACAAAGATATGATGTCTGTACGTATGGTATAGTTGACTGTGTATGACTAGGATGTCCCAACTGCTTGACTAGGGTGCTATGAGGGCATGACTGGGGTTTTAGATGTAGACCTTATACATGTAGGTGTGATAGATACAGTAGAACAATTATTACAAAGATATGATGTCTGCAGGAATTATAAAGTTGATTGTGTATGACTAGGATGTCACAAATGCCAGACTAGGGTGTTAATAGGGCATGACATGAGTGTTAGATAGGACATTATATATAAAGGTGTGATAGATACAATAGAGCATTTATTATAAAGATATGATGTCTGTACGTATTATAAAGTTGATTGTCTAGACTAGGATGTCACAAATGCCAGACTAGGGTGTTACAAGGGCATCACTGGGGTGTTAGATGAAGACATTAAAATGGAGGTGTGATAGATACAATAGAACAATTATTACAAAGATATGATGTCTGTATGTATTGTATAGTTCATTGTGTATGACTAGGATGTCCCAAATGCCTAACTAGGGTGCTATGAGGGCATGACTGGGGTGTTAGATGTAGACCTTATACATGTAGGTGTGATAGATACAGTAGAACAATTATTACAAAGATATGATGTCTGTATGTATTATAAAGTTGATTGTGTATGGCTAAGATGTCACAAATGCCAGACAAGGGTGTTACAAGGGCATGACTGGGGTGTTAGATGAAGACATTATAAATGAAGGTGTGATAGATACAATAGAACAATTATTACAAAGATATGTTGTCTGTACGTATGGCATAAATGATTGTGTATGACTAGGATGTCCCAACTGCCTGACTAGGGTGCTATGAGGGCATGACTGGGGTGTTAGATGTAGACCTTATACATGTAGGTGTGATAGATACAGTAGAACAATTATAACAAAGATATGTTGTCTGTATGTATTATATAGTTGATTGTGTATGACTAGAATGTCATAAATGCCTGACTAGGGTGTTACAAGGGCATGAGGTGTGTGTTAGATACTGTGACCTATAGACATGGTGTCAGAGTCAATATATCACAGTCAGATTATTTATCCCGTAACAATAATGATACTGTGATCTATAGACATGGTGTCAGAGTCAATCTATCACAGTCAGATGATTTATTCTTTAACAATAATGATACCTTGACCAATAGAAATGGCGTCACAGTAAATCTATCACAGTCAGATGATTTATCCTGTACCACTAGTGGTACTGTGGCCAACAGACATAGTATCAGAGTCAATCTATCGCAGTCAGATGATTTATCCTGTAACAATAATGATACTGTCACCTATAGACATGATGTCAGAGTCAATCTATCACAGTCAGATGATTTTTCCTGTAACTATAATGATACTGTGACCTATAGACATAGTGTCAGAATCAATCTATCACAGTCCGATGATTTATCCTGTAACAGATAATGATACTGTCACCTATAGACATGATGTCAGAGTCAATCTATCACAGTCATATGATTTATCCTGTAACAATAATGATACTTTGACCTATAGACATAGTGTCAGAGTCAATCTATCACAGTCAGATGATTTATCCCGTAACAATAATGATACTGTGACCTATAGACATGGTGTCATAATCAATCTATCACAGTCCGATGATTTATTTTGTAGCAATAATGGTACTCTGGCCTATAGACATGGTGTCAGAGTCAATTTATCACAGTCAGATGATTTATCCCGTAATAATAATGATACTGTGACCTATAGACATGGTGTAAGAGTCAATCTATCACAGTCAGATGATTTATCCCGTAACAATAATGATACTGTGACCTATAGACATGGTGTCAGGGTCAATCTATCACAGTCCGATGATTTATCCTGTAACAATAATGATATCTCGACCAAAACAAATGGCGTCAGAGTACACAAATCATAGTCAGATGATTTATCCTGTACCACCAGTGCTACTGTGGCCAATAGACATAGTGTCAGAGTCAATCTATCACAGTCAGATGATATATCCTGTAACAATAATGGTTCTGTGACCTATAGACATGATGTCAGAGTCAATCTATTACAGTCAGATGATATATCCTGTTACAATAATGATACTCTGACCTATAGACATGATGTCAGAGTTAATCTATCACAGACATATGATTTATCCCGTAACAATAATGATACCTTGACCAATAGAAATGGCGTCAGACTAAATCTATCACAGTCAGATGATTTATCCTGTACCACTAGTGGTACTGTGGCCAATAGACATTGTGTCAGAGTCAATCTATCACAGTCAGATGATTTATCCTGTAACAATAATGATACTGTCACATATAGACATGATGTCAGAGTCAATCTATCAAATTCATATGATTTATCCTGTAACAATAATGATACTGTGACCTATAGACATGGTGTCAGAGACAATCTATCACAGTCCAATGATTTATCCTATAACAATAATGATACTGTGACCTATAGACATGGTGTTAGAGTCAATCTATCACAGTCAGATGATTTATCCTGTAACAATAATGATACCTTGACCAAAAGAAATGGCGTCAGAGTAAATATATCACAGTCAGATGATTTATCCTGTACCACTAGTGGTACTGTGGCCAATAGACATAGTGTCAGAATCAATCTATCACCGTCCGATGATTTATCCTGTAACAGTAATGATACCTTGACCAGTAGAAATGGTGTCAGAGTCAATCTATCACAGTCAGATGATTTATCCCGTAATAATAATGATACTGTGACTTATAGACATGGTGTCAGAGTCAATCTATCACAGTCAGATTATTTATCCCGTAACAATAATGATACTGTGACCTATAGACATGGTGTCAGAGTCAATCTATCACAGTCAGATGATTTATCCTATAACAATAATGATACCTTGACCAATAGAAATGGCGTCAGAGTAAATCTGTTACAGTCAGATGATTTATCCTGTACTAGTGGTACTTTGGCCAATAGACATAGTGTCAGAGTCAATCTATCACAGTCAGATGATTTATCCTGTAACAATAATTACATAATAATTAATTATGTAATAATTATGTCATAATGAAATTATCACAATTTGAAAGACTAATCTTTCTTCTTTCTTTTGGTACCTCATTGTTTCATTGCATACACCATCTAACATCATAGTACTATCTTTCTACACAATAAAAACCAATTATACCAAGCATGTTTCATTAGATAGACCATCTAACATCATAGTACTATCTTTCTACACAATAAAAACCAATTATACCAAGCATGTTTCATTAGATAGACCATCTAACATCATAGTACTATCTTTCTACACAATAAAAACCAATTATACCATGCATGTTTCATTAGATAGACCATCTAACATCATAGTACTATCTTTCTACACAATAAAAACCAATTATACCAAGCATGTTTCATTAGATAGACCATCTAACATCATAGTACTATCTTTCTACACAATAAAAACCAATTATACCAAGCATCTTTCATTAGTTAGACCATCTAACATCATAGTACTATCTTTCTACACAATAAAAACCAATTATACCATGCATGTTTCATTAGATAGACCATCTAACATCATAGTACTATCCTTCTACACAATGAAAACCAATTATACCAAGCATGTTTCATTAGATAGACCATCTAACATCATAGTACTATCTTTCTACACAATAAAAACCAATTATACCAATCATGTTTCATTAGATAGATCATCTAACATCATAGTACTATTTTTCTACACAATAAAAACCAATTATACCAAGCATGTTTTTAATTAGATAGACAATCTAACATCATAGTACTATCTTTTGTCGCAATAAAAACCAATTATACCAAGCATGTTTCATTAGATAGACCATCTAACATCATAGTACTATCTTTCTACACAATAAAAACCAATTATACCAAGCATGTTTCATTAGATAGACCATCTAACATCATAGTACTATCTTTCTACACAATAAAAACCAATTATACCAAGCACAATAAAAACCAATTATACCAAGCATGTTTCATTAGATAGACCATCTAACATCATAGTACTATCTTTCTACACAATAAAAACCAATTATACCAAGCATGTTTCATTAGATAGACATTTATCTATTGAGAACTTACCTTACTATCCTTATATATCTATCTATAATCAGCTTGCATGTTAAATAGTCTAGAGCTGTTCCATTGAATTCGTCTTCTTTTTCTGTTTCTTGAGGAAGTTAAATCAACCTGTTCAGTCACTATAAAGTGTTACAATTCATATTTAGACGCAACACATAAATAGTGACCAAAAAGGTACCGCAATCTCAGGATGAACGCTTAAATAAAAAAAAAAATATGAACACACCTCTTATGTCACACCCCGCAACATTCTGTATGTTCCTGTCCCTAGTCCGGAGTCGGTCATTCAGTGGTTGTCCTTTGTTTATGTGTTACATATTTGTTTTTGATAGATTGGACTGTTAGATCTCTCGTTTGAATTGTTTTACAATGTCATTTCGGGGCCTTTTATAGCTGACTATACGGTATGGGCTTTGCTAATTGTTGATGGCCATACTGTGCCCTATAGTTGTTAACTTCTGTGTCATTTGATCTCTTGTGGAGAGTAGTCTCATTGGCAATCATACCACATCTTCTCTTTGACATAAAATATTTTAACCTTCGTTTTAAAAAACACATGTCCAAAACTGGAATATGATTTGATTGCGTTAAAGATCTGAACACAGACAGAACAACTAACATGACTAAATCCATATATTTTTGTTCAAGCATAATTGATTTGAAGTCATACTCTCCTCGTACATACTTGAATTTAACACGAGATGGATTGTATGAATAAATGATATCATTATTTTGAAACTTTCGGATGCACAATTAAATTTCCTAATGGTGCACATGCGCAGAAGCGTAACCAATTTGATTAAGATTAATCCGAATAATCCAGTTGTTTCATTAGGATTATTCCAATTATTAATGTATCAAAGGCAATTATAACAACAATCAGTGAGAATTATTATTATGACCTATTAATGCTCCAAAATAAGCCATTAACTTTTAATTATTTTCATGTGTTTTCGTGAATTTCGAGAATTTATACCATTTAAATATCTGAAAAGGTTTATTTAACTTAAATACCCATAATATTAATATTTTAGTATTATGCGTCCTTGATAAAAGTAAGGAGAACGAACCCAGGGCCTTACTGCTGATTAATGTTGATGTTTGAGTTTTTTTATATACGTTATAATATGAATATACCCAATAATCTAGAAAACTTGAAATAAAAACATAATCAACCTAGTTGTTTTATACTCATCTGAAATAGATATTTTTCAAAGGTCTTTTTTTATTTTTTTACCGTACACCTTTTACATTTATTGACATTATAATAAAAATCATAAACATTTATGAATTACAATTAATATATATCTTTATTTTTATTTCTTATAAACATGATAAATATATTTTTTATTGGGGCCGGACCGATTTTACATATGGAATGGATCGACGTTGGGCCGGATCGACTTGGACCGGATCTACGTGGGGCCAGATCGACCCAAAAGCTTATTCTTGCTGTGACACTTTCCTGTCGCAGAAAGGGATCAAGGCAAGAAATAAAATAGCCTTTCAGGACTTCACAAAAATAACATATTTTATATTTTTCCAGCACCAGCAATAATTTTATCCCTCTATACAGGTATAAACACCATATATAGGGTTTGTTCCCAACCGGATAAATAAAACTTAGATATGATGTCTTCTCCTTGTACATTTTTTGTACTTAGCTACAAAAGGACAGCAGGAGTCTACATGTCAGTTTGTAGAATTTGAAGCGTTTTACGTTTTTGTGGTTTTATCATAGAGTATTGACCCTTTGACTGCCATGGCATTGGAAAACGTTTTACCTTTGACTGCTAAGAATCGGCCCGGCTTCGAACTTTATCAAACAGCGCCATGGCAACCCTGACAACAATTGATAACGTCACGCTATTCTGCATGGTACCTGTATATGATTGCTCGTTTGATGACACCACAGTATGTCTGCTTCGTTCATTTATCACTCTCAAGTGTCGAATGTTTTTACTGTATTTGTGTTTTTTTTTTATATTTTGATCAGTCTTTTAATTGGTGTTAATTGCAATTTATTAGTATTTGTAAAAAAACTGATAGCCTCATTGACTTTAATGGTATTCAGAAGATCTGTGCCACATGGCCAATATTTTGGCCTTAATGTTATTTCTCAAAAATGCCACGGCCCATTTTAAATCGTTTGTGTTGTATGAAATAAACCATAATTAGTTATGGTGACAACACCAGTGCTTAGTTTAAAATATTTAACGGTTTTACTTCGATTGACATCAGAAGAAGTGTGACGTCTTTTGCATCCCTTTTAAATTCACGACAGGCTCCCGTTCTAGAACAAACTCTATGTGTAATATGCTTTATTAAACTCAAATGTTCGGATTTGTGTATCAAATTCCATTGTCAAACTTTTGAAGAAGAAAAATAAAAGCAATAAAAAAACTTCGGGCTTTTCTGATTTTGTTCTAGATGCCTTTAGTTTGTATAATATCAAACATCGTCACAGCAAATAGGTATTTCGTCGATTTCGGTAAATGATAGAGCGAGAATATAAATTTATTTGTGAAAATTGCCACTGTGTGAAATTAAGTTCCTACAATTACAGACAGGCAAATTTTCTTTGTCTTGTTTTACTTTTTAGTTGATGATAAAATTGAAAATGGAAATGGGGAATATGTCAAAGAGACAAGAACCCGACCAAATATGTTAAAGGATATTTCTTAAAGTCAAGTGGCTGCATATTTAAGGACGTGAACATGTCACTTCTTCATGTATCAAGACCTAATTCTGATTTTTTGAAAAGAACATTTAAATATTCTGGTCTTATTACCTGGAATAATTTACCAAATAATATTAAAGAAATAGATAATTTAGATACATTTAAGACCAACTGTTCAAACTATTTTCTAACTGAACAGAATAAAGATGCATGAAACTAATGTATTTCTTTTTCTTCTTCTACTGAATGCATATGTGCTTACTTAACTGTATTATGTATTTTATATTGTATGTATTTTTGTACGTTTTTTATTTGTATTGATAGTTTTTGAAGATTAACATGTAATTGTTAAATGTGTTACCTTCGTTAAATAAAGAATTTTATTATTATTATGTAAACAATCGCCATATTGCTTTGTGACGTATTGGAATTTCCACAATAATATATATATTTTCGAATAACAGCCACTTTAACTCGCTTTGTAACTACGATGTACACCTTATCTACTAATATATATAAATAACGTCACATAATCTGTATATCTGTGTGGACCTAATCTACCATGTACCTATCTGATCACGTGACATGAATATTAATACACAAATTCTTGTTCAAATGTATAATTCCATAATATTTAAATAAACACAATTTCTTTTATGGTTGTGAAAATATTGAAATTTTAAATATTAAATTCATGCAACACACATTATTTACATTTACCACAATTGATATTCTTTACAAAACAAAATCGAATTATACTGAATTCTTTTATACTGAATAAAATATCTGATATATAGATTCACTTACGTTTGCATGCATTTTATTCACATTCGAGAGATATTTTCCTTTTCGTGTTTCAACACATCATCTCATTGTCAACTCATTGTCAACAATGATGTAAACAATCGCCATATTGCTTTGTGACGTATTGGAATTTCCACAATAATATATATATATATATTTCGATTCACAGCCACTTTAACTCGCTTTGTAACTACGATGTACACCTTATCTACCAATATATTTAAATGACGTCACATAATCTGTATATCTGTGTGCATCTTATCTACTATCGTGCCTATCTTATCACGTGACATGAATATTAATACACAAATTCTTGTTCAGATGTTAGATTCCACAATATTTAAATAAACACAATTTCTTTTATGGTTGTGAAAATATTGAAATTTCAAATATTAAATTCATGCAACACACATTATTTATATTTACCACAATTGATATTCTTTATAAAACAAAATCGAATAATACTGCATTCTTTTATATCAAATAAAATATCTGATATATAGATTCACTTACGTTTGCATGCATTTTATTCACATTCGAGAGATATTTTCCTTTTCGTGTTTCAACACATCATCTCATTGTCAACTCATTGTCAACATTGATGTAAACAATCGCCATATTGCTTTGTGACGTATTGGAATTTCCACAATAATATATATATATATTTCGATTCACAGCCACTTTAACTCGCTTTGTAACTACGATGTACACCTTATCTACCAATATATTTAAATGACGTCACATAATCTGTATATCTGTGTGCATCTTATCTACTATCGTGCCTATCTTATCACGTGACATGAATATTAATACACAAATTCTTGTTCAGATGTTAGATTCCACAATATATAAATAAACACACTTTCTTTTATGGTTGTGAAAATATTGAAATTTTAAATATTAAATTCATGCAACACACATTATTTATATTTACCACAATTGATATTCTTTATAAAACAAAATCGAATAATACTGCATTCTTTTATACTAAATAAAATATCTGATATATAGATTCACTTACGTTTGCATGCAGTTTATTCACTATCGAGAGCTATTTTCCTTTTCGTCAACTCATTGTCAACATTGATGTAAACAATCGCCATATTGCTTTGTGACGTATTGGGATTTCCACAATAATATATATATTTCGAATAACAGCCACTTTAACTCGCTTTGTAACTACGATGTACACCTTATCTACCAATATTTTTTAATGACGTCACATAATCTGTATATCTGTGTGCACCTTATCTACTATCGTACCTATCTGATCACGTGACAACAATCCACTTTATGTGCCAGTTGTAGGTTCGCTAAAGCATTCTAGTAAAGTGGCTTTCTAAATTCAGGTCAAAGTTAAAGTGGCTTTTTGATAATACCAAATAAGGATTCAGAAACCTATCTCTCCCAAAAAAAAATTATTTAGAAAAATTTTTCTAACATTCGATTCTTACAATGAATTTACCGAAAAATACTTAATATGGATTGCCTATCTGGTCCACACACCCAAAAAATTTAGTTTTCAAAAAGTCCACTTAATCTAGGTTTGTACCACCGTACAGCTAATGTCCCAATTGGGGGTATATATATATATATATATATAAGTACGTCTGAGTCAGTGACAACTCTACAACAGATGTATCCATCGGATCGCCATCAATGATGGTGATACATGGCTGTGTACATAATGTATATACAACTCGTCTAAACATCAACCCAACAATGTTAGATCTAACATTGTTGGGTTGATGTTTAGACGTGCTGTAACAATAACATCTTCATGCCTGATATACCATGTACTGTAGTACGCCGCTAGATTAAAACTGACATGGAAAGGTAACATATGGCCAGCGAAAGCTCTTTTTTTAGAGCCCAGGTGGTCGTGTGGTCTAGCGGGACGGGTGAAGTGCAGGCGATTTGGTGTCACGATATCACAGTAGCATGGGTTCGAATCCCGGCGAGGGAAGAACCAAAAATTTGCGAAAACAAATTTACAGATCTAACATTGTTGGGTTGATGTTTAGACGAGTTGTATATACATTATGTACACAGCCATGTATCACCATCATTGATGGCGATCCGATGGATACATCTGTTGTAGGGTTGTCACTGACTCAGACGTACTTATGAATATAATTATTTTCTGTGACTGTATCTTACATTAATTTGTAGGATCCTTTACTATAGATAATTTAGCTGATCTGTAACAATAACATCTTCATGCCTTATATATCATGTACTGTAGTACGCCGCTATATTAAAACTGACATGGAAAGGTAACACATGGCCAGCGAAAGCTCTTTTTTTAGAGCCCAGGTGGTCGTGTGGTCTAGCGGGACGGGTGCAGTGCAGGCGATTTTGTGTCACGATATCACAGTAGCATGGGTTCGAATCCCGGCGAGGGAAGAACCAAAAATTTGCGAAAGCAAATTTACAGATCTAACATTGTTGGGTTGATGTTTAGACGAGTTGTATATACATTATGTACACAGCCATGTATCACCATCATTGATGGCGATCCGATGGATACATCTGTTGTAGGGTTGTCACTGACTCAGACGTACTTATGAATATAATTATTTTCTGTGACTGTATCTTACATTAATTTGTAGGATCCTTTACTATAGATAATTTAGCTGATCTGTAACAATAACATCTTCATGCCTTATATATCATGTACTGTAGTACGCCGCTAGATTAAAACTGACGTGGAAAGGTAACACATGGCCAGCGAAAGCTCTTTTTTTAGAGCCCAGGTGGTCGTGTGGTCTAGCGGGACGGGTGCAGTGCAGGCGATTTGGTGTCACGATATCACAGTAGCATGGGTTCGAATCCCGGCGAGGGAAGAACCAAAAATTTGCGAAAGCAAATTTACAGATCTAACATTGTTTGGTTGATGTTTAGACGAGTTGTATATATATATATATATATATATAGGCGTAACTGTTAACTGTTAACTTTTTACTTATTTTATTATTTTATTTAATGAATATATATATAAATAAGGGAATGTGGTTTGATGGACAACTCCGTACAAGAGACCAAGTGACAATGAAAGGCCTGAGTTGGTCCGGTAAGGGCCGATTTTGGCCTCAAATTTCAGATTCATCGAACGAAAGATCAGTTTGACCACGTTTTAAACACTTAAGTGTCTATTTTATTTAAATCAATTAGTTAAAGTGAAAGATTTTAACTGACTAAGTCATAAAAAAACGCACCGATTCAAGCTGAAATACGAAAAATCTACCAAATATGCTGAAAAAATTCATTTTCAGATGTTTTTTTTTTTATCTCAAAAATGAAAGTCGCCGCATCCGTGTTCATCCTCAACCTTTATATATGTTGTGTATTATCATAAAATTCAACTTCCATTTCAATATTATTATTAAGGATGTACACGAATGCGGCCACTTTCGTTTTACACGAAAACCGTCTAAAATTTAACTAAAATGCTAGAATTGTGAAGTTCTCAGTAAATTATTATGACTTAATGGTGCTAGTACCCGATATATGTGCATTGTATTGTCAAAAACAGCCCATTTTTATGTAACAGAAGCATTTTACTGACCAATAAATAACTAAAAGTTTACATTTTAACAATTTTGTAAAACTGTAATATTTATGGGCCAAAAAAGGGTATTACTGGACCTACTCCTTTACATCAATAGGTCAATGAATTGCCTTCATCAATGAGCAAAGAATATACCGCATAAAGTCAGCTATAAAAAGCCCCGAAATGACATAAAATTTATATAAAACAATTCAAACGAGAAAACTTACGAACTAATTTATGTCCAAAATAATGAACGAAAATCAAATATGTTACATAACAACCAACTGAATTTTAGGCTACTTGACCCGGGACATGAACATACAGAATGTGTCGAGGTTAAACACGTTTATAGGAGGCAATCCTTCCCAACCTGGGGCATAAACTGGATCCCTGTTGTGTTCACTCGTCGCTTAACTAACGCTGCGAAGCTTAAGATGGAATGGCGGACCAGTTTAACATGGGACAGCGGTGTAATTTAACAACATAAGAATAAACAAAAAATCAGTTAAAAAGGCTTAACTCATCAGATGGATACAACTAGAATACATCTAACAAAAACAGAGTGGACATGCAAAGGAACTTATACATGTACATCCGAACAACCAAAATACTTTAAGTACAGATCTTAGACTACTCGCAGTTACTGACAATTGGTTAAAAGCTAATAACAACTAATACAAAAAGCATGCATCTTAGATGCATGGATTCAGTAAACAATCCTGGATATTACGTTAGTTTTTAGTCTTTCTCCTCCGTATATAAGAACAAAGCCATCTATTGAAAAATTAAAAAAAAAATCTTGGTATGGATCAATAGTATTTTAAGGGAAAACATGTCAGGCATGGAAAAGCATATTCCTGAAAATATTCAACATTTAAACTACACTGTGGTCTGATTATTAAGGGATACTATACTGCATTGTGGAAACAACAGCTAGATATACATAAAGATGGTAAACTACAAACTTATGTAACATTCTAGTGCAACTTCGGTTTTGAAAATTATTTGTCAATAATGCGACATTTTGAGCAAAGGAACTTGTATTACTAGATTAAGAATATCTGCTCACAAATTGCAAATTGAATCTGGTAGATACCAGGGTACTCTTCGACATAACCGAATTTGTCTCAGGTGCACCTCAGGTGAGGTTGAGGATGAAGTTCATTTTTTATTTAAATGTGACACGCATTTATTAAAAAGAGAGAAATTGATGCAAAATATATTTAAATCATGTCCAAACTTTCAAAATTTAAATATTAATAACAAATTAATTTGGATAATGAATAATGAGGATCCCAATGTACTATTTGCATTTCATAAATATATAGAAGATACTATGAATTGAAGGACAATATAATCTGCAATATCTAATCTCAATATAACTCTTTAATATGAATTTGGATACCCTGTTAAGCCTGCACAGATCATAAGAAGAATTTCAAATTCTCTGGTACTGTCCCTTGATGATCCTTGCTGACTGGACCCAGAATCTATAACACTAAAAATATGTATTTAAAATATATTTTAGAAAATTTAGGACTTTGACTCATCTGCATTAAGTACAAGTAGGGACTTCCCTTTAAGCACCGACGCTTTGTGCTTTCCGCAGATAAGTCATATTAAATATCCTTTGTGAGATAATACTTGTTATTTGCAGTATACCTCATAGTTAAATTCGCAAGTGCTTAAATTGTGGTTTTTTTTTTGCATTTTCTTTATATTTTCTCCCCACAAACTACTCATGCCTCTTGTTTGTCTTTTCAAAGTGAAAATACACTTACCGGGTGCACTTCGAGTCACTGATGTCAACAATAATAATAATAATACATTGCTGCTTTTATTCTATTATTTTTATAACACTTGTTACATATCTTTTATTGTCAGTGTTCTGCATATGTTATTGTTTATAATATTATTGTCGGTATGCTATATGCCCTCCTGGGGCCCTAATTTGGTAAATAAAAATATTCTATTCTATTCTATTCTATATTATAAGTATATACAACAAATGAAAATTGACCAATGTGGACCTTATTTTCGCAATTCCATATATTGCTTTATATACATGTAGTTTACAACAATAGACTTTGTTAGTCGTGTATTATTTTAATTATAGTTTCTTTTGTACAATTTGGAAATAAGTATGGCGTTCTCTATCACTGAACTAGTATATACATGTATTTTTAGGGGCCAACTGAAGGACGCCTCCGGGTGCGGAAATTTCTCACAACATTGAAGACCTGTTGGTGACCTTCTGCTGTTGGTTTTTCTGTGGTCAGGTTGTTGTCTCTTTGACACATTTCCCATTTCCATTCTCAATTTTGAATATCTTTTTCATTCCGATGTAACTCGATTAAAAGTAAAAGTGTGTTAAAAAAATTAGAAATCGGGAGAAATGCCATTCGGTATCGTTTTTCTTGATATTAGTACACAGTTGTGCAAAGCTCTGATTCCTTTCAAGGATTTTGCTATACTTTTTGGACCTTTTGGATTAAAGCTCTTCATCTTTAACATAAGCTTTGGATTTCAAATAGTTTGGCCACGAGCATCACTGAAAAGACATGTATTGTCGAAATGCGCATCTGGTGCAAGAAAATTGGTACCGTTAATTTTATTTGGAATACGAAGAAAAATTGCCCACTTGCAGGGGAACACAAAACTGCATTGAAAATGAAAAAAATAAAGAATAGAAAGAGAAAAAGATAGGCTAACAGTTTAAGTATAAAGAATAGTGGGCCTCTAGAATATATAGAATAGAGAATAACATGCAAAATTTGTATAGAATACAGAAAACTATGGCGTAAATAATATTAAGAATTAAAGAACACCCACCTCCCTCCTTTTCTAAGCCCTCTTTTATCATATATATATTACTTTTGATCCTTCTCGGAACGCTCGGTATTTTTTTTAATTTGATCTATTTGAATCGTCTTTGAATTCTCATAGCATATGATGTGTGTCAACATTTTTTTTTACTGAAAAATTGTAATAGTGGTCAGGGGCATCCCAATATTTATCTTAGTTGTTGAAAATAGCAACTGCAGTTTTTCGAGCGCATAACTTGTCATAACAATTAAACTAGACCCTAATAAGTTGATGCATCACAGGAAAGCAGTATTTTACAGCCCCCCCCCCCCCCCCCCCCCCAAAAAAAAAGAACAAAGAAAAACATCCCCCACACACACAAAATTACAATAAAAAAAAAACGCTATTGCTAGTACAAATGTATCTGGACAATGACATGCGATCCCCAATGCTAGTTAATACGGGTCCAGTACTAGTCCATAACTTGTGTGCATTGTTAAATAAGGCCGTTAGTTTTCTCTTTTGAATTGTTTTACATTGTCTTATCGGGGCCTTTTATAGCTGAGGCTATGCGGTATGGGCTTTGCTCATTGTTGAAGGTCGTACGGTGACCTACAGTTGTTAGTGTTTGTGTCATTTTGGTCTTTTGTGGATAGTTGTCTCATTGGCAATCATACCACATCTTCTTTTTTATATTTAAATTGAAGTCCAACCTAAATAGGTATTACAACATCGTTAACGGAGAAGTTGTATGTAAAAAAAAGATGTTGTATGATAGCCAATGGGACGAATACTTTTTATCCACCAGGTACCAAAGCATGATGCGCGTTAAAGATTGTAATATCAGAAATTTGCACCTGTCCTAAGTCAGGAATCTGATGTACAGTAGTTGTCGTTTGTTTATGTAATATATACGGGTTTCTCGTTTCTCGTTTTTTTATATAGATTAGACCGTTGGTTTTCCCGTTTGAATGGTTTTACACTAGTAATTTTGGGGTCCTTTATAGCTTGTTGTTCGGTGTGAGCCAAGGCTCCGTGTTGAAGGCCATACTTTAACCTATAATTGTTTACTTTTTAAATTGTTATTTGGACGGAGAGTTGTCTCATTGGCACTCACACCACATCTTCCCATATCTACTTGATATATTCATAGACACAGAAGCTTGTCACTTTTTTGTTTATCTTTTTATTGGAAAATATTCTTTAATATTTCGACTTATTTAGAGTTTTAAACATTTATCAATGCGATTTGAATATAACGATAGTTCGTGTACTTTGCCCCTCTTTCCTTTTTCCCGCCTGTATGGAAAGCAAGTACAATGATACATGTTTCCGACTCCACTGATAAAGTACAAATGATACATGTAGTTATTTTACGACTTTGCGTAAAATATTTTTAAGAAAGAAGTGCAAGATATTCCATTGTTCAAACACGAATCATATAACTGTCATTTCCTCTAAAACTATAAGTCTAGAATTCGTCTTGTTGTACAGGGTATACAATTGCCTTTTATCCTTTAAAGAAATGTTTTCCATGGTTTTTTTATTAGATAGGTCTGTGTACCTTCTGTTTGAGTAAGTTACATGTACTTGTATTGTGACTGTCATTTGCTTTTTTGTGTTGTGTGTATAGTATATGTTGTGTAGACCCGTAAGTTTTTGAGATGCTGATCCAAGTCTAAAAAATGTTTTTATAACTTTTCTTTTTGTTTGAAATTTGCCAGAGAGAGTCAAAAGATTGAAGAGTAATTGTATAATATGTATTTGTCGTTTAAAAATCTTCTTGAATTATGTTAAAACAAAATGACTTGTCACATCCATTCTTGTTATTTCAATTAAAAAAGTGTGCAAAGTATATGTTAAATGTAATTATTGCCAAAAAAAAAAAAAAACTTATTTGATCATGAGAGACAAGATACAATTCCTGTCAAAGTACATATGAAAGCTGTAAAATTTTAGGATAGAATAGGAGATAAATGAAATATCGAATGACGGATAGTTCGATAACTTATTTTAGTTTTGCGTATTTAAAAACAAACAATCAAATTACAACTGGAGCATTGTTTTCGGACAATGTATAATGTTATAAATCATACAGATATGATAATTGTTTGTGCCTTATATTGATGGATATTGATACTAGCGGTAATCTTTTATTGATCTTTTCGGGCCAGATCTTTCTGTAAAAGGTGATAATTGTCACATTTCACTGCTGATAAACCCCGTTGATCGGAGGAAGGGCGACATCTCGTCGATGGAATGATATTATCTTTCGACTTTGTTTGATTTCATTGGTAAATTGTGTGTCAATTATGACACGTGACTCGCTGGTTACTTTGTTTGTAATGTTTAACGTTCATCCTCACACTCAATACTGATTTTGCAGAGAGAGCTTCATGTAGCACACGGAGTTCAACATCTCGTGACTGGACTTAACGGATAAGGAAAACAAATATTACAAAAGTGAAATATTCGTAAATAGATTTAACGTTTGAGTAGTTGTGCAAACTAGCCGATTCTTAAAAAACATTCTCTCAATGTGTTTTGTGTCAAATATTATGAAAGAATATTTCTATTTCAGAAACTTGGACTTTTTATAAAAACTTGATAAATCGATCGGTAACCTTCCGAATGGTACCGATTTAAATTTGATACTGAGGCCGTATATCTAGTATTGTTAAGGCTTAATATGTGTATAGTATATATACTCTGCAGTAACATATATAGTACATATTGTTGTATCATATGTCTCTTTAAATAAAAATTTGATGGTTAAGAAATTTACGCAGTACATCAAACAGAGCTCGAGAAGAGATCAAGAACCGATCATGTAGATCCGACTTTTTTATTATTATTAAAACGAAATTGTTAAAATACATGTATAATAAATGATATTACCTATATGCCAGAACCAATCCCAAATCAACTATATTTGTCATATCATAGCTTGACCAGTAAAGCTATGGCAATATTTGTCAATGAAATCTGCATCTTTCAAATATATCAGCAAATTAAAAGCAAATATATCTATTTACCATACATTTCTAGCTGTCTGAAATATCTTTCTTTATCATTTCTTTGCATATGTATTCAAAGTAACATGTGCCCAATATATTTACACATACATTTCTAGCTGTCTGAAATATCTTTCTTCATCATTTATTTGCATATGTATTCAAAGTTTCATATGCCCAATATATTTACACATGTCATTGATTTTATCATTTGACCACCTTTCTCAGTTCAACAAATTGTCTGCAAATCTATGTATTTACCATACATTTCGGAATATGTTCAAAGGCTTTTGATATGTTATGATTTGACATACATTTCAGTTGACAATAAAGACTAACAAAATTATTTCTTTACAATACATTTGACAGGTCTCTGCAGATTAAAGGAATTGATGCTTTACACCCCTCTATAAAGTTCTCGTTTTGAATTGGTTTACATACCAGGAAAATGTAAATGCACCTTACACTTTATAAACCCATTAAAATCATTTGAATGATGATACTTTGCTACCTGGACAAAGAAACACATTCGCGGATAAATTTACATCATAGACAAATACATGACAAAGATTTCCATTTGCAGAGGTATACAAATACATAGGTTTGATAAAGTTTTGCGACGGTCATAAATATATATAAATTCTAAACTTCAAAATGGTTTGATTAGGTGTTTATATATTTTATAAACCGCGGTCTCTCATAACCGCCCATAGGAGGGTATAGTACAAGAAATACTGATATTTACTGCATGTAAAGACAAGATAAACTAAATGCAGCGGTTTGTAAATATATGTAAATGTCGGTCTCTGAAGACATTTACATAACATTTGCGTACCTCTTCAAATCCGGGATTTCGTCTAGTGAAACTCAACGTATACCCTCACACCACTTACTAAAACGGAAATCCTGGATGATCTTCTGTTCTTGGTTCGTTTGGAATTCCAACCAAAGTTTATGAACTGGATCTTTCATCACTGTATTGGATACATAAACGACATGAGTGTCCTTACAAACAAGTTGAACAACGGTATACTGGCGTATTAAATTATAATCTTGGTACCTTTGATAACTATTAACACCACTGGCTCGATGCCACTGCTGGTGGACGTTTCGTCCCTGAGGGTATCACCAGCCCAGTAGTCAGAACTTCGGTGTTGACATGAATATCAATTATATAGTCATTTTTATAAATTTCCTGTTTTAAAAAACTTTGATTTTTTCGAAAAACTAAGGATTTACTTACCCCTAGGAGTAGATTACCTTAGCCGTATTTGGCACAACTTTTTGGAATTTTGGGTCCTCAATGCTCTTGAACTTTGTATTTGTTTGGCTTTAAAACTGTTTTGATCTGAGCGTCACTGATGAGTCTTACGAACCTGAAACGCGCGTCTTGCGTATTAAATTATAATCCTGGTACCTTCGATAATTAGTTGATCGGACAACAGTATTAAATAATTTTAGTTTTCTAAAACTTTACACAAGTGTTCCCCATTCCAAACTTATAGACAATTTTGATAGATATGGTATTGCTTTGTTTCATAAAACAAGAATGGACAACGTAGATACAACTATCTGTTCTTAGGGAGGAATTAATCCTACTTTATATATATATATATATATACTGTGTAAAAATTCACTCTGCTTCAAGCAAATATTTCTCTGAAACTGACATTATTAAAAGAGGGACGAAAGATACCAAATGGACAGTCAAACTCATAAATATAAAACAAACTTACAAAGCCGAAGCTAAAAATGAAAAAAACAAACATACAAACAATTGTACACATGGCACAACATAGACAACTATAGAATAAACAACACGAACCCCACCAACAACTAGGGGTGATCTCAGGTGCTCCGGAAGAGATGCTTGATTTCTTGATTAACAACATATTTGTCCAAATTGAAGGACGGGTTGTTTAACAAGCTATCAGCATTCTCAAGGGTAACAATTGTGTTCCTCTTCTTGCCGACATGTTACTTTAATCCTATGAGACCCACCAATACAGGAACTTATTAGGATGAAACAAAAGAAATCAATATTCTTCAACTGCAATTCGTCTCCGCTATATAGATGATGTTATCTCACTAAATAATTTCAAAATTTGGCGAACCCATCTACCCAATCGAACTAAAGATTAAAGACATAACACATACAGTTAAGTCGGCCACTCATTTTTACTTACAACAAGAGATGAACAATGATGATCGATTCAAAACAAAACCATACGACAAAAGACATGATTTTTCGCTTAAAATTGTGAACATTTCATTTCTATGCAGCAACAGACCAGCAACAGACCAGCAGTGCCTGCATACGGAGTATACAATAACCAATTGATTAGTATTCCCGTTATTCCCGAGTTTGTATTGCTTATTATGATTTCTTTGATAGTTGGTAAATCAAGAGTTCCATATGGTCAGTTTAAAGTTTACCGACTCCATCATGAGTTGGTTGACCTTTAATGGAAAATCAGTTTCACAGATGATATCTGATATGTTCCTTATGTCTAAACTACAATTTCATTCACCTTTCACGAATGTGACCTACCGATATAGGCTTTTTACCGGGTTTGTAAGAACGTGATCAACATGACGGGTGCCACATATGGAGCAGAGCCTGCTTACCACTCTGGAGCACCTTAGATCACCATAGTTTTTGGATGGGTATGTGTTGCTTAGTCTTTAGCTTTCAATGTTATGTCTCTGTGGTATTTTTCGCCCCTCTATTAAAGGACATTTCGTTTTTTATTTTCCTTGCAGTTCGGTATTGTTAATTTCCTTTTTTATACTTTCTACTGTCTTTTGATACTTTGTTTTTTGGATTAGATTGCATCTTATTGCAGCTGTTATCCAATAGTTGTATTCTTGAAATAATTTGTAGATAATTATTTATGTGTTTTACTCAGATGGTGTTGATTATATTTACCGCTACTGCAATGTCCGGTTTTACTTCATATTAAAAAGCCTTATGTTATTTCTGATATCGCTCGGTTGCTATGACGGCGTGAACAAAGTTGCTGTAAAATGTGCTTTTTAAATAGTTTCATACATCTGTGTTGATAATATTTTTTGAAGAAGATTTTTTTTAATGATAAAATTATGAATGCATGCCATTTAAATCTACATTACTTGTAAGGTAAATTAAAACTTAATCTATAAAGCATGAAACGGACATATAGAAAACGGCAAAAATACGGTGTAACTTGTAACATTAAATTAGCATAAAATAGAGCTTTTGACCTAAAACTTATACAAATTCAACATATTTTCTCGCATTTTCGTATAATAGAATTGTTCAGATTCGGACTCGGAAATCTTATGAAATTCACCGCACAAAAAATCAAAAAAGACCATCGTAGATAAGTTTGGAATGGTCTTCGTTATATGTAAGAAGTAGTAATGTGAAAGAACTAATAATCAAAATGAAGAATCGGTAAGAAAATATTTGCAGTTGCAATCTTTTTATTTTCAAAATAACTTAGTATTCCTAATGTGCATAACCCGAGGTTTAATATAATCTGCAACATATGAATGATTCGATAGTCAGGACTGAACACCTTAAATTTGTAAAAGTCCAGCTGTTATGTTACAATCTAAAGAAATTACGATTTAACGCTATTTTCTGAAAAGGATCCACGACATTCTCCATATTATTTCCATTACACTGCTCTTAACATCTATTTATTTATATTTTCAGAATGTGCATTTGCTGCACTTTTTTGTTCGAAAAAAAAGAAATATGTTTGAATGTGAATGTTTAAAGTTATGTGATAAACTAAGTGTCCAGTATTATTGTTACGCTAAGGTTTTCTGGGGGAAAATTGCCGACGTCGTAAATGTTTTTTTGTAATTTGAAGACGTTACGTTTGTGGACTTAGCTTTGTGCACGCCGTTTATGTTCCTATAATTGCTTTCAATTTTTGTTGTTTTCGTAATGCTGTTATAGCCTATTTTTTCAATAAATAAAATAGAAAATGAATAAAGGGAGTTTGTCAAAAAGACAGCAACCCGACCAATGAGCAGACAAAAGCCGAAGGCAACCAATGGGTATTCAATACAGCGATAAATTACCCGGAGGCGTGTATCAGCTGACCTCTAAACAAAAATGTGTACTAGTTCAGTGGTAATGGACGTTATACCTAACTCCAAAATATATAAATGAACTAAAAATTAAAAATCATACCAGACTATCAAAGACATGGGGCGGCGGGGTTTAACATGTTTGTTTTATATATCTCAATGTAGAAAAAGCAAATTCAAGGCAATATGCACAGTATAACTCTGTTCAAAAGAAATATAAATCAACTAGCAGTTACTGACATGTCAGCTTCAGACCACAACTTAACTTATTGTATGAATATCAATAAACTCATCATACATATCAGGACTAAATTTTATATATACACCAGATGCTCGTTTCGTCTACAAAAGACTCATCAGTGACGCTGGAATCCAAAAAAGTTAACAAGGCCAAATAAGGAACAAAGTTGATGAGTATTGCGGACCTAACTTCCTAAAAGTTTTGCCAAACACAGCTAAGGTCAACAATACTTTACCGCTGTTCGAAATTCAAAATTCGATTGGGGAAACATCCGTGTTACAAACTAAAACTGAGGGAAACACATCAAAAGCCAATGCAACATACATAAACATAGAAACGAACTATTTGATAACAACTGTCATTTTTCTGACTTGGTACAGGACATTTTAAGAAAATATAATAAAAATTAACCCGGGACAATTGTGCAGCCGTAAAACATAAGAACAGATAAATCACAAATGTCTAACTCTCTAACACCGTTAGAAGATGACAGCAACTAATATTTAAACAATTGGACGATATAAGAGTATTCACAGAAATTGAAGGCTGGTTCAAAGCTACTTGCAACTTATAGATAAATAATCTTTTACAAGATATACTGATCGATCAAGACAGGACAAAAATTGGCATTATTAGTGTGAGACACGTATGACATTGTTTAATGCCAGATTAAACGTACACTTTATCGACAGGATATTTCAGTATGAGTAGTAAATATTCAAAGCAATATATGTATAATTTTCAAAAATATAGGTGTTAAACGACCAAAATCATGGTACGTCACTTCCGGTCGTATACGAAAGTAGGCAAATAAAAAAAACTTGGATATGACAGCTGTAGGTAATTGATCCTACATTTAATTCCAGTTAAACATTTCTGTGTTATAAACATTTGTCTTGGGTATTTCAAAACACAATTATTTTTTTATTTGGGATTTCTATAGAATATTTTGTAATCTTGAGGTTACATGGTGACTTCACCTTGTACACACATAAAATAAGGTTAGAAATTCGAGGGTTATTTTCTTATAATGTTTTCTATAATACTGGACTTGATAAAACTTCACTCATGCCGAGTATTCCATTATTTGAAACAAAGATAAATTATGAACATTTTTTTTCGAAAAGTTCAAATTTAACAAAGACTAATTAGAGAAAATCAATGGTGGTATTACACCTATAATCAATAACAGTACCGAAAAGACAATATGTTAAAATGAAACTACTGTGTTGAATGATAACCCTGACATTTAGTTGGGGTTTTAAAAATTAATCAGTGTACATGGATCATATCTAAATTTTCGGGCTCTTTGACAACATCCCTTTATAATGAAATATGATTTTCCGTTTTTTTATAAAACTATTTAAAAGATCTTTAGATTAGTTCACTAATAGAAAGATTTTCAAATGTTTGGATAAATGTGTGGTAACGAAATAACTGACGTATTGCAAAAATTATGATCGTGAAAACCTTAATCACAACTACAGTATAAGGACAGAGGGAACAAGATGTTAAGCCAAGGAAACATAACCGACAACAACAAAAAACATACCAATTTACTGCAAAAAAGGGATTTCATTTTCATACAAAACTATCCTTAATCTGTTTTTATATTCAACTTTTTTAAATGAGTTTATTATTTTGTTAATGATTTCAGTTGTATACATAAAAAAGATGTTGTGATATGATTGCCAAGGACATAACTCTCCACAAGAAACCAAAATGACACAGAAATTAACAACTATATGTCAACATACGGCCTTCAACAAAAAGTAAGGTCCATACCGCATAGTCAGCTATAAAAGGCCTCTAAATGACAATGTAAACCAATTCAAACGAGAAAACTAATTTTCTTATTCATGCACAGAGTTACCTCCCGGAATAAAACTTTTATGTACAAAACAAATTAACGAAGAACAAATATGTAACACATCAACAAATGGTAATTATAGGCTCCTTGCTTGTGACAGGCACATACATACAAAATGTACGGGGTTAAACATGTAAGAGGGATCCATACCCTCCCCCTTACCTTGTAAAGTGGTGTAACAGTGCAACATATGTACATCTATTGAATCATTATGGTTCGTATATTTATAAAAGTATTCAAATTACACATTATATTAATAACATGTATCAAAGATACAAATATGGGTTTGTAAAGGTCGTTATGAAAACAAACACAATAAGTATATCAATATAAAAATTGTACGAAATATAAATGTTGATTGCTGTTACATCTTATTTATTTATATATATTTTTCTAAAAGTTTATTATAATTCCATTTGCGTTTACTAAGAATCAGTCTTTTATGTTACATTCGTCTCAACTCGGCCGATTCCGTTCCCTCATCTAGCGGATTATACCGAGGATTGCCGAATGTTTATGTTAATGACTCGTCTCAACTCGGCCGATTCCGTTCCATCATCTAGCGGATTATACCGAGGATTGCCGAATGTTTATGTTAATGACTCGTCTCAACTCGGCCGATTCCGTTCCCTCATCTAGCGGATTATACCGAGGATTGCCGAATGTTTATGTTAATGACTCTGTGTTATAGTAAGTGACGGACATTTAAATTGAACCACATCCAAATATAGGGAATGTTCAATTTAGTTTTCATAGTAAACGGATGTTTATTTTGGATACGTGAAGAAATGATGCAATTAATTTGACATGATGTTATTTTCATGTAATAACAAATGATATTAATGTATTGCGGCTAAAACGTTTTTACTATCCTGTTCATAAAGGATAAACTGAGTATGTTTGTTAATTTAATGTTTTTATTTTAAAAATTGAATTACGCACGATGTATAGCAATCTAGTAAACAATTATTTTAAATAAGTTTTAAAAAAAAATGACTAACTGGTATAAATAGAACATGTAAGCGGTTAAAATAATAATCTAATCACATTGACATTGAATATGAAACTCTTGCTTGTTGGGATTGTATGCGTTTGTCTTTATGGTAAGTTTTCTTTCATTCTATTTTGAGAAAAGTTTATTTCTTCAATGTCCATACACAATATGTTTTGACCAGAAAAAGGTGACAGTTGTTTACTAATGTTTAAACCTCGGTAAACGAGAAATATTTTCTAAAGTAGAGGTTTATTATTGTTTAATTCAGCTTTATCGATTATGTTTCAATTTGCTACGTTTATAAGCAAAGTTTTTTTTCGATGTAACTCGACAGATTTGACACGTGGAGTAGGATTTTCCTACAACTTTCATATTCAGATATAGGAAGATGTGGTATGAGTGCAAATGAGATAACCCTCCATCATATGACTAATCTTGTAGAACTTAAGTGTTCTGTGTAGTGTTTTGTTTTGTTTTGTTTTGTTTTTTTTGTAAAATTTTCAAAAAAGTATCAACACTTTCAATTACCTACTATCAAATAGTTATCAAAGGTACCAGGATTATAATTTAGTACGCCAGACGCACGTTTCGTTTACATAAGACTCATCAGAGACGCTCATATCAAAATTGTTATCAATCCAATCAAGTATAAAATTGAAGAGCATTGAGGATCAAACATTCCAAAAAGATGTGCCAAATACGGCTAAATTTTATGTAGATTAGCCCTGATAATTTCAATAATTGTTGTGTAGTTTGTATATACTATCGGCTGCATAAAATTAGGAACTCTTGTCTTCTCGAAATAAAATTTAGTATACAACTATGGAGGTATCAATACTTATTTCGTTGAAAGCAGTGCAGCCTTTAATATACATATCAGGAATCGGATGTTCAGTGGGTGTCGTCTGTTTGTGTGGTTTATACCTGTTTCTCGTTTTTATATAGATTAGATTTTTGGTTTTCCCGTTTGAATGATTTTACACTAGTAATTTTGGGGGACCCTTTATAGCTTGCTGTTCGGTGTGAGCCAAAGCTCAGTGTTGAAGGCCGTACCTTGACCTATAATGGTTTACTTTTATAAATTGATACTTGGATGAAGAGTTGTCTCATTGGCACTCACACAACATCTTCCTATATATATACACATGATTTTTTTCAGGCATTGTACTGAGTTGTACAACATGTAATTTACACAGTGATGACTGTTCCTCACATTGTAAAAGTGGAGGAGCTCCCCATTGTCATTATCATAATAGTACCGCTAACTGCTGTTTCTGTGAAATTCCAATTGAATGTCATCCAAGTAATGCTACGATTGCTTGTCCCGCAAACTGTATTTGTGAACCAGAAGGAGAACATCATCACTGCATGTGTCCACAATAAAGGTAACTTTAATTGATAAATCAGTAGTATTATTACGGGGATGATCATTTCAAAAATCAGATTCTTGGGGTTATTTTTTTCATATTTCTTACTTTTTGCTCTTCTTTATCTCTGACCCAAGTCTATTATCCCCAATTTCTACAAAATGCATGTACCAAGTCAGAAATATGACAGTTGTTATCCTTTCGTTTGATGTGTTTGAGTCTTTAATTTTGGAATTTTATTATTTTATTACGGACATTCAGTTTGGAATTTTTCTTAGAGTTCATTATTTTTGTTATTTTACTGTTTACTTATATCCAAATAGATGGTGATTCCACTGTAAAGTGTTTGTCATTGTTTTTATTTTAACGCAAATGTATCCTTATTTTAGTTTGCAAGTTTAATTCTTTTCTTTATATTTAAGCACCAAACGATTTTCTAAAATACGATTTTTTCATACTTTCTTTTTTTTTTCGTTATTCTGTTTTCTGTAAACTTCATCAAGATTCTCGTATCTCAAATACTTAATTACACATACAACGTCTTAGATTTAATTACACATACAACATCATAGATTTAATTACACATACAACATCATAGATTTAATTACACATACAACATCAGAGATTTAATTACACATACAACGTCTTAGATTTAATTACACATACAACATCATAGATTTAATTACACATACAACATCATAGATTTAATTACACATACAACATCATAGATTTAATTACACATACAACATCATAGATTTAATTACACATACAACATCAGAGATTTAATTACACATACAACATCATAGATTTAATTACACATACAACATCATAGATTTAATTACACATACAACATCATAGATTTAATTACACATACAACATCATAGATTTAATTACACATACAACATCATAGATTTAATTACACATACAACACATACAACATCATAGATTTAATTACACATACAACATCATAGATTTAATTACACATACAACATCATAGACTTAATTACACACACAACATCATAGATTTAATTACACATACAACATCATAGATTTAATTACACATACAACATCATAGATTTAATTACACATACAACATCATAGATTTAATTACACATACAACATCATAGATTTAATTACACATACAACATCATAGACTTAATTACACACACAACATCATAGACTTAATTACACATACAACATCATAGATTTAATTACACATACAACATCATAGATTTAATTACACATACAACATCATAGATTTAATTACACATACAACATCATAGATTTAATTACACATACAACATCATAGACTTAATTACACACACAACATCATAGACTTAATTACACATACAACATCATAGATTTAATTACACATACAACATCATAGATTTAATTACACATACAACATCATAGATTTAATTACACATACAACATCATAGATTTAATTACACATACAACATCATAGATTTAATTACACATACAATATCATAGATTTAATTACACAAACAACATCATAGATTTAATTACACATACAACATCATAGATTTAATTACACATACAACATCATAGATTTAATTACACATACAACATCATAGATTTAATTACACAAACAACATCATAGATTTAATTACACATACAACATCATAGATTTAATTACACATACAACATCATAGATTTAATTACACATACAACATCATAGATTTAATTACACATACAATATCATAGATTTAATTACACAAACAACATCATAGATTTAATTACACATACAACATCATAGATTTAATTACACATACAACATCATAGATTTAATTACACATACAATATCATAGATTTAATTACACATACAACATCATAGATTTAATTACACATACAACATCATATATTTAATTACACATACAACATCATAGATTTAATTACACATACAACATCATAGATTTAATTACACATACAACATCATAGATTTAATTACACATACAACATCATAGATTTAATTACACATACAACATCATAGATTTAATTACACATACAACATCATAGATTTAATTACACATACAACATCATAGATTTAATTACACATACAACATCATAGATTTAATTACACATACAACATCATAGATTTAATTACACATACAACATCATAGATTTAATTACACATACAACATCATAGATTTAATTACACATACAACATCATAGATTTAATTACACATACAACATCATAGATTTAATTACACATACAACATCATATAATTACACATACAACATCATAGATTTAATTACACATACAACATCATAGATTTAATTACACATACAACATCATAGATTTAATTACACATACAACATCATAGATTTAATTACACATACAACATCATAGATTTAATTACACATACAACATCATAGATTTAATTACACATACAACATCATAGATTTAATTACACATACAACATCATAGATTTAATTACACATACAACATCATAGATTTAATTACACATACAACATCATAGATTTAATTACACATACAACATCAGAGATTTAATTACACATACAACATCAGAGATTTAATTACACATACAACATCAGAGATTTAATTACACATACAACATCAGAGATTTAATTACACATACAACATCAGAGATTTAATTACACATACAACATCAGAGATTTAATTACACATACAACATCAGAGATTTAATTACACATACAACATCAGAGATTTAATTACACATACAACATCAGAGATTTAATTACACATACAACATCAGAGATTTAATTACACATACAACATCAGAGATTTAATTACACATACAACATCAGAGATTTAATTACACATACAACATCAGAGATTTAATTACACATACAACATCAGAGATTTAATTACACATACAACATCAGAGATTTAATTACACATACAACATCAGAGATTTAATTACACATACAACATCAGAGATTTAATTACACATACAACATCAGAGATTTAATTACACATACAACATCAGAGATTTAATTACACATACAACATCAGAGATTTAATTACACATACAACATCAGAGATTTAATTACACATACAACATCAGAGATTTAATTACACATACAACATCAGAGATTTAATTACACATACAACATCAGAGATTTAATTACACATACAACATCAGAGATTTAATTACACATACAACATCAGAGATTTAATTACACATACAACATCAGAGATTTAATTACACATACAACATCAGAGATTTAATTACACATACAACATCAGAGATTTAATTACACATACAACATCAGAGATTTAATTACACATACAACATCAGAGATTTAATTACACATACAACATCAGAGATTTAATTACACATACAACATCAGAGATTTAATTACACATACAACATCAGAGATTTAATTACACATACAACATCAGAGATTTAATTACACATACAACATCAGAGATTTAATTACACATACAACATCAGAGATTTAATTACACATACAACATCAGAGATTTAATTACACATACAACATCAGAGATTTAATTACACATACAACATCAGAGATTTAATTACACATACAACATCAGAGATTTAATTACACATACAACATCAGAGATTTAATTACACATACAACATCAGAGATTTAATTACACATACAACATCAGAGATTTAATTACACATACAACATCAGAGATTTAATTACACATACAACATCAGAGATTTAATTACACATACAACATCAGAGATTTAATTACACATACAACATCAGAGATTTAATTACACATACAACATCAGAGATTTAATTACACATACAACATCAGAGATTTAATTACACATACAACATCAGAGATTTAATTACACATACAACATCAGAGATTTAATTACACATACAACATCAGAGATTTAATTACACATACAACATCAGAGATTTAATTACACATACAACATCAGAGATTTAATTACACATACAACATCAGAGATTTAATTACACATACAACATCAGAGATTTAATTACACATACAACATCAGAGATTTAATTACACATACAACATCAGAGATTTAATTACACATACAACATCAGAGATTTAATTACACATACAACATCAGAGATTTAATTACACATACAACATCAGAGATTTAATTACACATACAACATCAGAGATTTAATTACACATACAACATCAGAGATTTAATTACACATACAACATCAGAGATTTAATTACACATACAACATCAGAGATTTAATTACACATACAACATCAGAGATTTAATTACACATACAACATCATAGATTTAATTACACATACAACATCATAGATTTAATTACACATACAACATCTTAGATTTAATTACACATACAACATCATAGATTTAATTACACATACAACATCATAGATTTAATTACACATACAACATCATAGCTTTAATTACACATACAACATCATAGCTTTAATTACACATACAACATTATAGATTTAATTACACATACAACATCATAGATTTAATTTTCGTTTCCAAACATTGAATTTGCGACAATAATCACTACATTGGAGTTGGAGGGGGGAATATAAACATTAGAAGTATACCGATGTTTAAAAAGTCATAAATCGGTTGAGAGAAAACAAATCAGAGTTACAAACCAAAACTAAGGGAACACAACAACTATAAGAGGAAAACAAAGGACCGTTGAAGTGCAACAGAAATAAACGCCAACATACATAGAAAAGAACAACAGAAATAAACTGCCATATTCCTGACTTGGTACTTGAAAAATACACAAACAAAAAACGACATTATCTTAGCACAAATAAATGATATACTAGTTGACAAGTATTTTTAAACACAAACATATAAAATTAAATGGTATAGTTTTAGGATTTGCTGTATTGGTGTCTTCATCCTATTCCCACTTTTTAAAAATACTATTCCTTCTATTACCACATGCAAATAACAATGGATTTTATGATAAATAATTTGTTTTTAAAACAATCAAGGTTATTTAGAATTTCATCTTATATTTACCTGTATTTTTTTAAAAAGCATAACATATTTGGAACAAAGTTTTTGTATAATATCTTGTTTATTTGTAGTATGTTTCTTTTTTCATCAAAGAAATACTTAACAATAAGAAACAATATGATAAATAGATTGAGGTAAGATTTATTTTTAAATTTTTGAATTTGTACTTAAAAATAATGAAACATCACGATGAATAGATTGGAGTTAGATTTATTTTAAAATAAAATCAATTTGTAACCTTAAAAAATTGTCTGCTGTACTAATAAAATCATGATACAAATAATATTATAACCAAGTATAATCTTAAGATGTTGAATAAAAGTATACTCTAAAAAGATAATTACTTGGACCAATAATCAACTAACAGACGACAACACAGTAGGGCGTGTGCTAATCTTCAGTATACGCAGAAGAATCTAACACACTGATCAGCGGCAGATATCATATATGGTGATGGTACATTTTACACCTGTCCAAGCCTATTTTTCCAACTGTTAACTTTTCACGCAATAGTTGACGGTGCAATGTATCCACTCGTGCACAGTTTACTTCTAACCAAGAGTGAACTAGTATATTATACATAACTAGGTTCCTGGCTTTACTTACAGATATCTGCCACTAACACCAACTACAACTTCAGCCTACCACTATCTTCCTGGACTATGAAGTTGCAATACGAAATGCAGCATACTCTGTATTTCCTGGCATCAACGCAAAAGGCTGTTTCTTCCACTACAAGGATAACGACAATATTCATCAACTAGTACGCCGTGCTGCTGTACTTCCACTTATACCCTTTGATGATCTGGAAGATATGTGGTTTAATGCCCTCACAGACATAGATCAGATTGATACCAACATCAACTACACAGCCTTTACAGACTATGTAACAACATACTGGGTTGAACAGAACAGTCACCTTTGGAACCACTACTTAACACAAGGACAAAGGACAACAAATCGTCTAGAGGGATGGCACAGCAAGCTGAAGAAACATGTCACGCATCCACATCCAAACAAATTAAACTTCTGAAACATGAGGAAGTCTTCAACACCCTGACCATGATCCAGTAATGTATGCAGCCGGTGGGAAGAGAGTGGCCCCCAAAAAGAAGTATATAGAAATCAAAAACAGATTAGACGAACTTAAGATTAAACATGCAACCAGGAATTAGTCACAACAGCAGAGTTTGGTGATACAGTCTCCCACCTTCTTCACGTGGAATAGATTGATAAACTTTAATAGACTTGTATACAGTGATTGTCTAATGTTTTTGCTACAATGTGTGATTTGATTTAATGCTGTTGTATAATTTGTGTTATATTATGCTTGCTTGAATCTACAGTTGAATTTGTGTTATTAAAGTAATAAAATAATTCACTTATATTATATTTGTTTTAATTTCTTTTCTATTTATTTTGTTTAAAAAAACAGAATTCATACAGATGCAAAAATAACTTATTAATTACCTGTTCTAATAAAAAATACACTGGACAATTAACAGTTTATTAAAAAATGTTATACAGTATAATCCTTTGTTTGCACAAGTTTTCCTCCTATTCCCACATGAAATTTTACCTTTTCTTACCAGATTTTTAAAAAGTGGGAATAGAGGGAATGAACCGCTGTATTATCATTATATTATTAGTATTATTATTATTGCATAGCAATATAATATTTCCCACAGAAAGTAACCAGAAGTTAGCGTGCAATAAATTCTAATATTGCACTAATGCAATAAATCTTCAAAATTCATGACGTCATCAACGACAAAATCTTAGTTTAAACCAATTTTTACTTTCAAATATTATATTGCTATACAATAAAAGGGTTATTGCATGAATATTGTGGAATATTGTCCCTCGTAGAACATATATTGCACTCGCAAGCTTATGCAATATAAATTTCGTCTTGGGACAATATTCCCCAATATACATGCAATAACCCTATATTATTATTATTATAATTATTATTATTATTATTATTATTATTATTATTATTATTATTATTATTATTATTATTATTATTATTATTATTATTATTATTATTATTATAAGGTGATGAATGACAGAACTGGTTACACACAGATTCAGACCTACACCAATGTTATTTTCAAGGATCGATTTTATCAATTATAGACAATTATTTATCATATCATTTGTAACTTTTTCGATAATCTGTTAAAAGTTTTAAAATGAAAGTTTTCTGATTTATTTTATAATTTTGCAGACGCCGGAGTTACGTTTGAGAATATTCCGGATTAAGTATATAATGTTTGGTAGTTTAATTGTATTTATACTGCAATCAGCTATTTTGCTATACAGATAAAACTATACGTATAAACGTTAGCTTTATACGTCAATGATCTCAACTAACCTATAAGCCCCGCCTACTTACCAGAACTACTGTATTTCATCAACAACGTCACGTCACAACCATGACAACGTGTAGTAACAATGGTCAAACTTTTATGAATTTAAACTTGTTATGTCTTCAAATTGGTAATTTATATACATTGTACCATGTTTATTAAATGTTATTAATTAAGTTCATTTTCCCTTTCTAATTCCTTAAAATGTCAATGTCTTACCGCCAGGACTACGCTCATAGGGAAATACCCCCCAAAATGGTACCCCATGAGGGAAATTCCAAACACTTTTTTTTAACCACAATTTGTTACATATTTTTTTATTTTTGTTTTATTTTTTATCGATTTCAGTATAAAGACAATATACGTATAGTGTTTTGAAATATGAAATGTATTTGTATTCGGCAAGAAACGGGAAAATGCTCGGTACAAACTCGCATTTCCCCCGTTTCTAAGCCTCATACAAATAAATTTCATATTTCAAGACACTATACGTATATTGTATAATTATATGTTGATACACATTAGGATGTTTTATTAAAAGATTACTTGCCGATATTCTTATTTTTTAATAAACTTTTTCGTAAGACAAACTGTCTTCTACCTATCAAAATTATCTTCTCGGTCTGAGTGACAATATAATTATCCAGTAAAAGACGTCTTTCAATGATGATAACTACTATATTGTTGATGAAAGACACCAAAGTCATATGTCTTATAGTAAAAGGAAACATCGTTTCAAATGTATGGAACATCAAACTATTATAGCACCTCCGGATTCCTAATTGTCAGTAAAAATTGTAAATAAACGCATCATAGATACCAGGGCTAAATTTTGAATATAAGCCAGTCGCGCGTTTCGTCTAAACATTGGTGCTTATCAATTTTGGCAATTAGTAACATATTAAATCTTATGCAGTAAAATGGTTATTGTCAATGTTATTTTTTAGAAACAGACGTTCAAAATTAGACCTTCTTTAGCACAGACGGTTTTTGGTCCAAAAAGCATGAGTTATCGTGGCTTTTTTTTAACGTAATTTGTACTTATCTCCCTTACTTATCAATTTAACACGTGTCTCATCTTATAGGAGAAAAAACTTCTCCATTCCATTAGGTTTAAAAAAATATATAATATATATTCTATTTTACCTTGTGCCTATAAGGAAAACGGTACTATTTATTCTGCCATAGGCAACAATATTAACATTTTCTAAATTTACCACTTTTTAAGATAAAAACTCGGATAAAACAATTATATGTTGTGTTAGCACTTTATTATTCTGTTTTAAAAATTAAAGGCAAATAGTATCATGACCAATTTCCAACAGAGCTTGTTAATGTTATCCATGCCCACCGTCAATTTGCACCGAACTTATGAAATTTTTTAAGCCTTTACGAATAATTCTCTAGAAATATTTCAATAGGTTTCAAAATTTATATTGTAAATATACACACTGCAGTTATTCATAGATAAATAAAAAATATATTGTACCCTTATATCCAATCACAGCGCTTCTCATTTGACTTCCTACACTACACACACACATACACACAACTTACTGGTTTGTCTCAAAAATAACCGACAAGTAATGGATGGACTGCAAGCAATCGGCAACCCTCGGGTGAATCCGCTACTCTCCGGAATCGGCCGAGTTGTTGTGACGAATGTGACTGCAAGGAAATGTTTACTGTATTGAAGTTACTACAAAAAGTATGATATCTCAATGAAAACTGACGTAGTTTTTAAAAATTGTAGATGATTTAAAGATCAAAATTATCGTTAAATATTAAAATAATTAAAAACTTTTGGTTATCTAATTACCGATCTTACCACATTCGTTTTTAAATCGTACAGTCGTAGTGAAAAACAATCTACTGAAAAATTATAAAACCAAACAGTCTAAATTTCTCATCTTTTAGTACATGTAAATGTTCAAAAGATAAATTAAATAAGGATTTAAAGGTGAAAAAAGAATGACTAATGATGTGTTGAAAATAAACGTGTCCTAGTAAAGGGCACTAATGCGATGTAGAAATATGAAATTGTGGTTTTTGTTTCCTTACACCGGCATTTACGGATGTATCTGCGGATGATGGTATATTTGTTTACTGACAAACAATGTCATGAAGAGAAAACATTCTTGAAATGATTTTAAAGAAAGACAAATGTGGTGTTGTTGCGTTCTCTGGTACCAAATTCTATAAACAAACTAATTTCGACGAATTGCACATTATCCAGTTATTTGGACTATACTTTATTTTTTTATTTTAACACATATTGGAAGTACATCGGCATATATAAGAACGCAAGATGCATGGCATGTATTTGGTCCGAGACCACAATTAGTTCGTAGTGCATTTCTTTTAGAAGATAAATGAAAATTAAAAAAATCCAACCTGCGCTTTCTCAATGAAATTTTTACAGTGTGTTGTACTACTTTTGGGACAAATTATATCAATATTATAGAAAATTTCATCGGCTCTAACTCAAAATATGGACAATTCTATGTTTAGTGCGTCTTGAAATCTTTTGACAGCTTCAGAAGTGCTAACTTTCAACCTTTTTCAGCTGGACCAAATCACTACTTTCCTTTAAAATTCTGAACCCAATTTTTTTTACAGTGTAATTTCACCCCCTTCTTGTAATTTGAGGCATTAAACATGGTGAAATAAATTTGGAAGGGGTATAAAAATTAATGGCAAGTAACCCACTGTCAACACTAGGGACTATATTTGTGAACAACGAAAATCAATTGTGGTCTCGGACCATTTGTTAAAAGATTAAATATTTTTAACTTTATTTTGAGTAATATGTAGCCTCCATTGATACATGTTTTCAACCACAAGTCAGAAACTTTCTCTTAATCGATATCATTTTGTATTAAAGAAAAATTTTGTTCGTAGTTTATATACAATTGTCTATTCATCACACACATTTCACTTTTTTGTGGGTGGTTTTTTTTTTTTGGTATTCCTTGTGTTTGGTTGTGTATTTTTCTTAGGGCTGGTCTTTTTGTGTTTTATTGAATATGTGTGTAGGAGGTATTTAAATTAACATCAAAACGTATGTTCCACGAAGAAATACAGATAAAGCCAGCCAGCAAGGTTTTCAATCTATGAACCACCATATACATAGTATATTGTAAGCTCTATCAGAAGGACAGATATAGGCGATCAGCAGGGTTTACTATCTACATGCCACAATATATCAAACTTCTCAAAAAGTACTAAAAGTATCCAATCTCGATGTACTTCACCTACATGCCTCCATATTTACAACGTATTGTTTTCTTCATTAAAGGACTCAAAACAACCGATTTGCAATGTACTTCATCCAAAAGAACAAAAATACCCGATCTACAAGGTTCTTCACCAATATGTCACCATACATACAATTTAATGTATGTTCGATCAAACGAACCGATATAACCGATCTGCAAGGTTCTTCACATGCATGTCCTCATATATACAATTTAAAGTCTGTTCCATCAAATTGAAAGAAATAACCGATTTGCAAGGTTCTTAACCTACATATATTCAAATTTAATGTATGTTCCATCAAATGAATAGAAATAACCGATCTGCAATGTTCTTGGCCTATATGTTACTATATATACAATGTATTGTGTGCTCCATCAAACGGACAAAATTAACCGTTTTACAATGTACTTCACCTACATGCCTCTGTTTTTTTTTCAATTAAATGTATGCTCCACCAGAGGAACAGAAATAACTGATCTGCAAGGTATTTCACCTACATCACAATATTTACGAAAAAGTAAAATCACAAAAATACTGAACACCGAGGAAAATTCAAAAAGGAAAATCCCTTATCAAATGTCAAAATCAAAAGCTTAAACACATTTAACAAATGAACATCAAGGTAATGTATGCTCCTTTAAAAGGACAGAAATAATCGATCTACAAGAAATTTCATCTACACAACACCATATATAAGTTAATAGTAGTCTCCATCAAAAGGACAGAAATAATCGATCTACAAGGTATCTCATCTGCATGTCACCATATGTTCAATTTAATGTATGTTCCATCAAAAGGACAGAAATAACCGATCTGCAAGGTTCTTAACCTATGTTGTTGTCTCTTTGGCACATTCCTCATTTCCATTCTCAATTTTATGTCATCATATATCAAATTTAATGTATGTTCCATCAAAATGATAGAAATAACCGATCTGCAAGGTTCTTGGTCTACGTGTCATCATATATACAATTCAATGTATGTTCCATCAAAAGGACAGAAATAACCGATCTGCCAAGTACTTCATCTGCATGTCATCATATATACAATTTAATGTATGTTCCATCAAAAGGATAGAAATAACCGATCTGCAAAGTACTTCATCTGCATGTCATCATATAAACAATTCAATGTATGTTCCATCAAAAGGACAGAAATAACCGATCTGCAAAGTATTTCATCTGCATGTCACCATATGTTTAATTCAATGTATGTTCCATCAAAAGGACAGAAATAACCGATCTGCAAGGTTATTGGTCTACATGTCACCATATATACAATTTAATGTATGTTCCATCAAAAGGACAGAAATAACCGATCTGCAAGGTTATTGGCCTACATGTCACCATATATACAATTTAATGTATGTTCCATCAAAAGGACAGAAATAACCGATCTGCAAGGTTATTGGCCTACATGTCACCATATATACAATTTAATGTATGTTCCATCAAAAGGACAGAAATAACCGATCTGCAAGAATATTGGCCTACATGTCATCATATATACAATTTAATGTATGTTCCATCAAAAGGACAGAAATAACCGATCTGCAAGGTTATTGGTCTACATGTCACCATATATACAATTTAATGTATGTTCCATCAAAAGGACAGAAATAACCGATCTGCAAGGTTATTGGCCTACATGTCACCATATATACAATTTAATGTATGTTCCATCAAAAGGACAGAAATAACCGATCTGCAAGGTTATTGGCCTACATGTCACCATATATACAATTTAATGTATGTTCCATCAAAAGGACAGAAATAACCGATCTGCAAGGTTCTTGGTCTACATGTCACCATATATACAATTTAATGTATGTTCCATCAAAAGGACAGAAATAACCGATCTGCAAGGTTCTTGGTCTACATGTCACCATATATACAATTTAATGTATGTTCCATCAAAAGGACAGATATTACCGATCTGCAAAGTACTTCATCTGCATGTCATCATATATCAAATTTAATGTATGTTCCATCAAAAGGACAGAAATAACCGATCTGCAAGGTTCTTGGTCTACATGTCACCATATATACAATTTAATGTATGTTCCATCAAAAGGACAGATATAACCGATCTGCAAAGTACTTCATCTGCATGTCATCATATATACAATTTAATGTATGTTCCATCAAAAGGATAGAAATAACCGATCTGCAAAGTACTTCATCTGCATGTCTTCATATATACAATTCAATGTATGTTCCATCAAAATGATAGAAATAACCGATCTGCAAAGTACTTCATCAGCTGCATGTCATCATATATACAATTTAATGTATGTTCCATCAAAAGGACAGAAATAACCGATCTGCAAAGTACTTCATCTGCATGTCACCATATATACAATTTAATGTATGTTCCATCAAAAGGACAGAAATAACCGATCTGCAAGGTTCTTGGTCTACATGTCACCATATATACAATTTAATGTATGTTCCATCAAAAGGACAGAAATAAACGATCTTTATGGTATTCCATTCACAGGCAACCATATATAATATTTAATGTTTGCTCCATCAAATGGTCAGAAATAACCGATCTGTAAGGTATTTCACCTACATGCCTCCGAACATTCTAGTAAATGTAAGTTCTATCAGAAGCAGATAACAGGACATCACACTTAGGCAAAATAATTATTCAAAAAATAATCCCGTCTGTTACAGTATATCAGTCATGTTTGTGCGACTATTACCATCATATTGTGGCCGGATGCGGCCATTTCACCTGTCTTTCCATCTGTAAACGCAAAAATGAGAAATCCAAAAAACGAGAAATCGTGCTAGATCGAAAAAAATGAGAAAACAGGAAATTGGGAAATCGGGAAATCGGGAATCAAGAAATCGGGAAAGCTAAAACGCGAAATCAGAATCAAGACAGCAAAAAACGCGAAATCGAGAAATCGAGAAAAAAATATGTCCCGTTTTAGCGTTGCCACCTCACGTTTTTGGCGTTTTTGCTTTCTTGCTTTCTCGATTTCTATTTCTTGATTTCTCGATTTCCTGATTTCCCGACATCTCGATTTCTGGATCGCGCTTGAAAGTAAAAGGAGAAAACACAAAAACGCGAAAAGGCGAAATGGCTGCATCCAGCAACCATACCATGAAACATTTTTACAATTTTTTAATCTTTGTTTTTTCGTACTCTCTTTGGGGATTGATGTGAACTTCTGTATATTCTTTTACAACTCGACCTTCAGTCTCTATAACATTTTAGTTTAAATGAAAAGCTTTTTAATTGTTATTTTGATATTAGAAACTATCATAAACATATTTTTTTACATAATAATGCGGTTGAATTCCAAGAAAAAAAGAGAAAAAACTACAACGAACGTAAAAGGGGATTTTGTCATACCATCTTGTATCTTTTTTGTGGTTTAAATAATTAATAAATGTTTTCGTGTTTAATCGTTGTCTGAAAAGGAAACTAATGACAACTTTAATTAATTACGTAATGTATTGCGATCTATCAAAACATTTCATAGTAAACAACTTCTGTCTGCCTGAATATATAAAGACGTTGTGAGAATTAAGACAACAGAATTACTACTAAGCAGCGAAGATGAACACTTTATTTATTATTGTATTCTTTGGTATTGTAGGTCAGTATTACTTTTATAATTTCTTTATTTATATCATACATATTTTATTTACATTGCTTATATATATATATATATAGTACATTGTACAAATAAATTATACAATTCCGAGTTTCTGTGATGGAATTTAAATGTAAGCTTTTTAGAGTCTGGGTGGGAAATTTCTTTTTGTGTTCTTTAACTTTTTAGACCATTTTTATTTATTCTTGACCTATTTTGCTAATTTTTCTATCCTTTTATATTTTCTTTACTTATATTATACATCTTTTCTTAACTTTGTTAATAGTACATACAATTAATAGTTATTATGAATTAATTCAAAAGATAGGTATTTTAAGCAGGTCTGGATGGGGAACATGCATGACATATTTGCCACTGGACGTTAAGCGAACAACAGTCAATTCGCCTTTTCAGAACAAAAAAGACTATGGGTAATCTCATTGTTCGTACACCAAAATGAAAATAACGTTACGTCATTGGTTGAATTTCCATTGTTTAGGACGTTTAAAACCAATCACAACGTTTTGGTGTGCGCTTTTGAAAATATTACCCAGAATGCATTTGATTCTGAAACGGCGAATTTAAATTATTGTTCCGCCGCACCTGAGCTTACCCCGATTTTTGTGTTTTTCCTGTGGTCAATCTTCAGACTCTGTGAAATTTTTAGTTATTTCTGGTTTTGTCCATTCTCCGATTCACGTGTACCTTTTTTGGATATGGTGTCAGGCTTTTTTTTTTTTAACTTATGCTCTTTGGCTTTCAAAATGTTTGAGTTTTGTGTAAACGAAACAGGCCTCAGACATACACACTTTTACGCCTTGTTATCATTAGGGTTGACCATATATTTGCTTGTCTTACAGTGAAGCCAATGTAGGATTTTCCAATTATACATGATAGACTTCGTAAAAACACTAAAATATACATTTATAATTATCCACATAATTGTTACTAAGCAACATATCTATAGCAGTCTGATGCTATCGCACACATTCTAAGTTTCAAGTTTCAAAACTGTTCCATCGGGTTGGATGCTGGAGATCGTGTTCCAACAATGACAAAGACAGGGTTTGCCGCTTATTTACCAAAATGCTAGTTATTTAGGGTAAAGAACATAGCGGTTCAGAATAATAAATATGATTATCAAGAATCATAATCAAAACTTACATTTGTTTCATATTTTCAAATGTCGGGCCTTCATTGCTGACTATACGGTATGATTTTTGCACATACTCGAAGGCCATATGGTGACCTATGATTGCTAAAATCCACCTCATTTGGACTCTGATAGATAGTTGGCAATCATACCACATCTTCTTATTTTTGTATTATGAGATCATTTTTCTTGTATATTTTCCTTTCCTAAATGAAATGTTCGTTTGCTTCGATCAGAAGGTACGTGCGTCCAACTTTACTCGTGTGTCATTTCTTTGTTCGCAGTTAACACGACGGGTACCACTAGTGAAGCAGGATCTGCTTAGACTTCCGGAGCACATGAGATAATTCCCTCGTTTTTCGTTTGTTTTTTGTTTTTTTGTTTTTTCTTGCCATGACATATTCAGTTTATTTTTTATTTATCCCTTTGGTATCTTTCACCTCTCTTTTACAGCCTTTTTTCATACGATAATCTTATTTCTTCTGAATTATGATTTAGTTTGTTTTTCTTGTAGGTATTTCACTGAGTTGTGTACCATGTAAGAGAGACAAAGACTGCAGATGTGGATCTTACAGCAATTCAACTCCTCACTGTCATAATTTTGGCAATGGAAAAAAATGCTGTTACTGTGAAATTCCAATTGAATGTAAACCTAGAGGCTATCCCAACGGTTGTCCTTCAAGAAGCTGTCGATGTGTTCGTGAGAAAACTCACTACCACTGCGATTGTCCACAGTAGAGGTAAAAATCATCAAAGCACAGGTCAAAGTTGTTTTTGTTTTGTTTTGTTTTGTTTTCCTTTTTACGCATCGATTGAATCTTTTGGTCTTTTTTACTTTTTTTTATTCATACATCACTGATGAGTCATTTGTAGACGAAACGCGCGTCTGGCGTACAAAATTGTAAGCATGGTATCTGTGATGATTATAAATAGAAGATGTGGTATGAGTGTCAATGAGACAATTCTCCATCCAAGTCACAATTTGTAAAAAGTAAACAATTATAGGTCAAAATACGGCCATCAACACGGAGCCATGGCTCACACAGTCAGCAAGCTATAAAGGGCACCAAAATGACTTGTGTAAAACAATTCAAACAGGAAAAGCAACGGTATAAACTATATAAAAAACGAGAAACGAGAAACACTTATAAACCACACCAACAAACGACAAACACTGAACAATATGCTCCCGACTTTATAGGACAGGTGGATACAAAAGCAGCGGGTTTAAACGTTTTAACTGGCGCCAACTTTTATTTCTTTGATTTTATTTATAAGGGAGCAACCATTTTACTTCAAGGGGGGTTATCGTTTTTTGTCTGCGTCAAAAAAAAATATTTCTTTTTTAGTTTTTCGACGCTATCAATCAAATTATATTTTCAAAATTTAACTCTTGTCTTTGACACATTCCCCGTTTCCATTCTCAATTTTATCTTTCGTCTGTTTTTGTTTGTTTTGTTTTTTTTTTTTGTTTTTTTTTTTGCCTATTATTCTCTATTCTGAAACCCCACTAACACCCATAATGAACTCACTCGGAATGGATACTGATGATAAACGACTGTTATCTGGTATATAGTTGTATTATCATCACTTGTCCATCCATGTCTACAGTTCTCAACTGCGTTCTTCAACAATGGGTAAAACAATACCGTAAAATGCAATATAAAAGCTGTGGACTTGACAATAAATGTCAAACTTAGAAGATGTGGTATGATGGCCAATGAAACAACTCTCCACCAGAGACCAAACGACATAGAAGTTAACAATTATATGACACCGTATACGGCCTTCAACAAGACACACTATGAAAGCACACTATATACCTAACAAAGGAACTTACAATAAGCATAGGTTCAGGAAAAGTACATAACCCTATGATAATGTAGTACATTAGACAACAAACAAGACAAAATGAAGTTTGTTTAAAGATTAATGCAAAAGTTTTATAACTATATTTTATATTTTGTTCTTCATATTTCTTAATTCTTTTGTAGAAGATTAAATGGAGAAGATCTACAAAAGTACACAAGGCATTTCGTACTTCTATAATAAAGTATCAAATATAAAACTATTTTTTTACATGACTGGCATTAGAAAGTAGTAAGGTTCTAAAAGAAAATGAACTAACCTGTTAAGTTTTAACGAAAATAGAAGCGATATCTATAATAGACCATTTTGATACTACATGTACCTACTTTTGACTCCGGAATTTGTTTTTTTCGACAGTTTACCTTCTCTGTTATTACGCACCCTCCGTTATGCGAGAGCAACGTACATGCATGTATAACTACATTCTAGATTGTAATCGGTACATTTTTAGAGAAAGTTTACTGTTAAATACTTAAAAACTAAATCACCAGAGAGCAGTATGTTTTCCCTCTCAAATTGCACCGTTTACATATTTGAATTTAGTTCTTTTGCTTGCTCGTAACTAACCGAGTACTAGGATGTTGAAAAAAATATAGGATCCGAAGTCAAAACTAGTTAATATGAAAACGAATGGACTATTACATGGGCTCCGTAAGTGCAAGTAAAATTCCAGTTCATATAGTAAAGCAATAAAAAACAGTCAAAGTGCCTGATAACATGAATCTGATCTATAAATGAAAAAAATTACTTCGTTGTTAAAAAAAAAATGAAATAGCGGTAATATATTGAATTTTATTAATCACTGCTTCCGCTAGGGTTAAGTTCGAATGGTGAAGACTTTTCTGTTTTTTCTGTTCAAACACACGAGCTTTACCATGCGGACAAGTGCGTAAAATATGTTTCAGTGTTTCTACTTTTTAAATACTGAGTCTGTTATAACTTTTTCAAAGGATAAAAAATCTGTATATGACTTAGTGATACATACACTCGATCAGTATCCAGTTTGATGACAATTAAAACAGTGTCAGAAAAATAGTATGGAACGCCATGACTGCCTTTTGTTAATGATCAGCATTATATGCAGTGCTCACAACATTATATGCAGTGCTCACACCATTATATGCAGTGGTCACAACATTATATGCAGTGGTCACAACATTATGTTAGGTGCTCACAACATTGTATTAAGTGCTCACAACATTATGTTAAGTGCTCACAACATTATATTAAGTGCTCACAACATTATACACAGTGGACCAAACATTATATGCAGAGGTCACAACATTATATGAAGTGGTCAAAACATTATATGAATAGTGATAAACATTTTGCCATTCGTATTTCTAACGACGAACAGAACTACTTCAATCATTCACCTCTTATTTTCATATTCTCCTTACTTATTTTAATCAGTTTTAAATAGTGTATACTGTCATATGATAACATGACTTTAATAACTGTTTGTTTGTTTGCTGGGCATTACCGTAATTATGAAAAAAACCGAAGTTTACCGAAAGATCTCATCATACATCAATCTCACCATACATCAATCTCATCATACAACAAAAAACGTACAATGTTGTGAGCACTTCATATAATGTTGTGAGCACTTCATATAATGTTTTGACCACTTCATATAATGTTATGACCACTGCATATAATGTTTGGACCACTGCGTTTTATGTTGTGAGCACTGCATTTAATGTTGTGAGCACTAAATGTAATGTTGTAAGCACTTAATATAATGTTGTGAGCACTTAATATAATGTTGTGAGCACTGCATATAATGTAGTGAGCACTGCATATAATGATGTGAGCACTGCATATAATGATGTGAGCACTGCATATAATGGTGTGAGCACTGCATATAATGTCGTGAGCAGTTAATATAATGTTGTGAGCACTTTTATTAATGTTGTGAGCACTGCATATAATATTGTGAGCGCTGAATATAATGCTGATCATTAACATAAGGCAGTCATGGCGTTCCACAGAATAGACTCAAAAGTGGATGCGTCACAGCGTGTTGTTAGGGGTCACACATCTGAAAGCGACATCTGATGTCCTGCTGCCTTAAATTTAAGTGGCTATAGACAAGACAAATACAGAAATAGGAATAATTCCTCATAGTAAAATAATAGTTTCTCTTGCGATGCATTTTTTTACTTTGATTAATAGGACATATTTTTAACATTTTAAAACAATATATAAATAGTTATCAAAGGTACCAGGATTATAATTTAGTACGCCAGATGCGCGTTTCGTCTACATAAGACTCATCAGTGACGCTCATATCAAAATATTATAAATCCAAACAAGAACAATGTTGAAGAGCATTGAGGATAAAAAATTCCAAAGAGTTGTGCCAAATACAGCTAAGGGTATCTATGCCTGGGATGATAAAATCCTTAGTTTTTCGAAAAATTAAAAGTTTTGTAAACAGGAAATTTATAAAAATGACCACACTTTTGATATTCATGTCAACACCGAAGTGTTGACTACTGGGCTGGTGATACCTTCTGGGACGAAACGTCCACCAGCAATGACATCGACCCACTGGTGTAAATAGTTATCAAAGGTATCATGATTATAATTAAGTTCGCCAGACGCGCGTTTCGTCTACATAAGACTCATCGGTGACGCTCATATCAAAATATTATAAAGCCAAACAAATACACTAAATATAAATACAGACAAACAAATAGATTAATTATAAATAGATAATAAACGTACCAGCAACAGAATACATACTTATGTAACTTACTCCAGTTCGACGTAAATACAAGCATCTTCGATTTTCAAACATATCATTTTTAACTTTATGCGTACATTAATATAAAAACCCTACCAAATTGAAAACCTGCCCTGCATCTAACATCAAACTTTAGAAATAGACACAACTGTGGAAGAACAAGTTGTATTAGTAAGCATCTACTTATAAATCATACTTATAGCAAACTAAGTAAACAAACAAAAATACAAACGTAATAACATGGCGTTTTATCTTCGGGATCTATTTTATGTGAGTCGGCGGACTCCATGTTCTCAACAAAGGATTGTACCAGTGTACTTCATTTATCAATTTCGGTAGCTTCAACATGCATCGCATAATGCAGGTATCCAGGTTTCTTTATTTATGGTTGCGGTGGTCCGAGCTCATCTGGTAGTGACACGAGATGCGTAAACACTGTGTTTATATCCTCAACTCATTTAGAATAGAGTCGTTCCAAGAAAGATAAGTCATATTAATTAAGAGCCAAACAAATATTTCTCTTTTCTCTGCCAATAAATTACTGTGTATATATGAACCAATTATAAGTGAAAACTCACCAAAGATACAAGGCTTATGCTTTGAAACGCTTTAAAATTACTCTTAATTTCATTAGAGTATTAGTATCTTCGGTCTTAAGATATGTTTTGGAAAGAGCCCTTGAGATTTCAAAATTTGATATTGTAGGTAAAAACAATAGTTCCATACGGCACCCCAATCATAAAATTATGAGTTTTAGCTTTCTAAAAGGCTTTGGGGTGTTTTGCTGTATCATTCTTTTTAAAAGTAAAATGTGGTTGCTTGCGAATTGGAAAGGAGAACATCCTTTGGGTACATACTCGTACGTTTTGTAGTTTAAGCCTGCTCAGGAAAAGAGCAGGATAAGTCGCTACAAGGCAGCACTCGCGCCCGCAAAGTGGAAAGAGATTAACATAAGTTGCAATAACTTGTTGTTGATGATTTAAAAATAATTCAGGTTATCTCTCCTTTTCTGATAAGCTATCAGATTCGTCTATTAACGTGTACGTCTTGCAATAAATCAAATTTGATTTTATTTCTGATTAACTGACAACTATATCATTGAATATTCTAAAAGATTAATATGAAAACGCTTCAATTTGGATTTCATGTGTCAGTCTCTTCTCTTTCAATTTAATTTTCCATATTCAAATAATGAAAACATGCCTAGCTGTTAAATTCCAAGGCTTCAATTTGACAGACCCTTTTGATTGGTATGCCCCTGAACGCTAGACGAAAGGGCATCATCAGTTTACTCTTGTCCGTGTTTCTGTATAAATGATTTCTGTTCTCTTACATTAGTTTGTGTAAACCAAATATGAACCCTATACAACAATGCTTATTCCACCGAAGGATTGTGCTTGATATACATAGGATGAAGACATAATCTTTCAATCAATTTAATGGACGTCTGGAGCTGGCATGTCAGTTACTGCTAGAAGTCTGTTGTTTTATATCAGAGGCGGATTTAGGGGGGCCATGGGGCCCGGGCCCCCCCTTTTTGGTAAAAAATTTGGTTGCTTATATAGGGAATCACTGAAGCGTGACTGGAGCGGGTCCCTCTTAGGTCAGTCAGTGGGCCCCTACTCTTGAAAATTTCTGGATCCGCCACTGTTATATGTATTATTGTCATTTTTTTTAAATTTTTTTTTGTAACCTTTTCTGACATCAGATTCGAACTTCTGAGTTTTACAGTTCGTATTGTTGTATATACGTATGTCTTTTCTACATTGGACAGAGGTATAGGGGGAGGGTTGAGATTCCACAAAACATGTTAACCCGCCGCATTTTGGCGCTTGTCCCAAGTCTGGAGGCCCTGGCCTTTATTCCCCTTTAAAAGTGTCCTGTACCAAGTCAGGAAGATGGTCATTGTTATAATATTGTTCGTTTCTCTTTGTGCTGCATTTTAACGTTGAGTCGTTTGTGTTTTCTCTTATTTTTGAGATATTGAGATAAGACGTGGCACGGTACTTGTCTATCCCAAATTCATGTATTTGGTTTTCATGTTACATTTGTTATTCTCGTGGTGTTTTGTCTGATGATGGGTCTGTTTCTGTGTGTGTTGCGTTTCGGTGTTGTGTCGTTGTTCTCCTCTTATATTTAATGCGTTTCGCTCGGTTTTGGTTTGTTACCCCGATTTTGTTTTTTGTCCATGGATTTATGAGTTTTGAACAGCGGTATACTACTGTTGCCTTTATTTAGTCTTGTATGGTTTTTTAAAATTTAGTTTTGTGTGTATAATTCGGAGTTTAGTATGTAGTGCATTATCACTGAACTAGTATACATACCACTTTTTATTTAAGGGCCAGCTGAAGGACATCTCCGGGAGCGGGAGTTTCTCGCTACATTGAAGACCCATTGCTGTTGTCTGCTCTATAGTCGGGTTGTTGTCTCTTTGACACGTTCCCCATTTCCATTCTCAACTTTACAAAACACAGATCAAATACGAATTTGGGTGGCGTCACTTTCACCGTTCTCTTATTTTCCTTTATAAATGCAAAATGGCCATAAAAAATAGAGAATAGAGAAATGAAGGACTCCATCTATACTACCATTAGGGGGGGAGGGAGCAATACCTTTTTATGTTAACCTGTTCTGGCCTTTTTGAAGGTGTTATTAACTGTTATCTAAGATAAATTTAAACTGTTAACTGTTTTCAACCCACTGTGTTAACTGTAATTAGCATTTTTTAATCATCAACCCAGGTATCGACTTCTATAGCAATAGCAAAAGTAGCTTTACATTATAATCTCATAAGTAAAGAAACATACATGCCATGACGGGTAGTTTTTAATGCACTTGAACATATGTTTAGTTTATAAACATATTTATTCATAGTGGATTGAGAAACAGTCATTACACCTTAAATTATCCCTTTCCACTTTGCGGGTGCGAGTGCTGCCTTGTAGCGGCATTAGCCTGCTCTTTGTCGCCACTTCCACTTGTATTTTTGTCCATCTGATGAGTTAAGCCTATTCAACTGATTTTTATAGTTCGTTCTTATGTTGTACTGGTATACCACTGTCCCAGGTTAGGGGAGGGTTGAGATCCTGCTAACATGTTTAACCACGCCACATTATTTATGTATGTGTCTGTCCCGCGCCAGGAGCCTGTAATTCAGTGGTTGTCGTTTGTTTTTGTAGTACATGTTTGTTTTTCGTTCATTTTTTTTTTATATAAATAAGGCCGTTAATTTTCTCGTTTGAATTGTTTTACATTGTCTTATCGGGCCTTTTATAGCTGGCTATACGTTATGGACTTTGCTTATAGTTGAAGTTTGTACGGTGAATATAGTTGTTAATGTCTGTGTCATTCTGATCTCTTGTGGACAGTTGTCTCATTGGCAATCATACCACATCTTCTTTGTTTGTATTAAACTACAAAACGTATGAGTATGTGCACAAAGGATGTAAATAACCCCTTTCCAATTCGTAATTAGCAATCACATCTTACTTTTTAAAAAGTATGATACAGCGAAATACCCAAAGCCTCATTATTTTATGATTGGGGTGTCGTATGGAACTTTTGTTTTTAACTACAATATCAAATTAAAAGGGCTCTTTCCACAACAAGTATTAAGACCGAATATACTAAAACTCCATAAATTAAGAGTAATTTTAAAGCGTATCAAAGCATAAACTTAGTATCTTTGGCAAGTTTTTACTTATTGTTGGTTATTTATATAGACAGTAGCTTATCAACCGATCCGGAAAAGAGAAATATTTGGTTGGTTCTTAATTAATATGACTTATCTCTCTTTTAACCGACTCTATTCTAAATGAGTTGAGGGTATTAACACAGTGTGTACGTATCTCGTGTCACTACCAGATGAACTCGGACCACCCCAACCCATGACTACATATTTGTTTTTTTCATCTATAGGAATAACTTCACTGATATTCATGACCGTAATTAATTCATGACATTTTGGTAAGTAAATCCTGCTCCATTCGTGGTACCTTGAAGTCATAAAAGTTTCGAGTCAGTTTTTGGTACTCATACTCCAAAATCAACTAATCAAAATGCTGGATTTCATGTTTCGAGCATGATTAGTATGCTCCGAGCACTGAGCAAAGTTTTATGACTTTTACTCCGGTTTGTGGCATTAGACTTCTGAAAAGTTTTTTGGTATGTCGCTTTCAGATGATTGACCCTTTACAACACACACGCACACACTTTTGAGCATACTCCTCTGCCACCGTTAAATTGCCATCAAATTGGATACTGGTCGAGTGTTTGTAATTTCCACAAATTTACAAATGTTTAATCATTTGAAAAAGTTATTACAGTATCTAAAGGAAGGTAAAGCTTGTGTTTCTGAACAGAAATAGAATCCAGTCTTCACCATTCTAACTTATTCCTAGCAGTGAGTAAAATAAATCAAAATATGTCCGATTTTTACAACAAAGTCACTTTTGTCATTTTAATATCGGATTCGTGTTGTCAGTTACTTTGACTGTATTTCTTTCGCTATCCTGTAAAAACTTGAATTGATTTTGCACATACGAAGCCAATTGGCGGATCCAGGGGAGGGGGGTTCTGGGGGTTGGAACACCTCTTTTTTTGGCCGATCTATGCATTTGAATGGGGATATATAGTTGGAACCCTCTTTGTCCTGGGTTGGGAACCCCCCTTTTTAAAATGGCTGGATCCGCCAGTGACTAATATCCTAGTACTGACTTTTGACTCCGTGTTCTATTTTTTTCTCCGACAGTTTAAATACATCCTGGTACTCGGTCAATTACGAGCAACATAAATGAGGAAATTTAAAATTCTAGTATATAAACGGTGCATTATTGGGGGAAAGTTTATAGACGGAACTGATTTCTGATGATTTGGTCATATAAAGCATTTAAAAGTAACTTTCTCTAAAGATGTACCGATTAAAATTCAGAATTTACTTATTGACGCTGCTCTCGCATAACTTGAGTACCAGGGTGTCCAATCACAGAGAAGGTAAACTGTCGAAAAAAATAAATTCCGGAGTCAAAAGTGGTCTATCATTATGTCGCTTCGATTTTCGTTAAAATTTAACAGGCCAGTTCATGTTTTTTTTAGAAGCTTTATACTTTCTAATGGCTGTCAAGAATAAACAAAACAGTTTTATATTTAATACTTTATTGTGGAAGTAGAAAACGCCTTGTTTGTTTTTGTAGATCTTCTCTATTTAATCTTCTCCTACAAAAGAATTAAGAAATATGAAGACCAAATATAAATATAGTTATACAACTTTTTCATTAATCTTTTAACAAATATCAGTGTGTGTTGTTTGTTGTCAAATGGACTTCAATATCATAAGGTTCTGTACTTTTCCTGAACATATGCTTGTTCATAGTTTCTTTGTTGAAGGTCGTATACGGGGACCTAGAGTTGTGCATTGGCCTTCATACCACATCTGCTGATTTTGATATGTATTGTCCAGTTCTGACTATTATACTGCTTTTCACGGTATAGTTTTACCCATTGTTGAAGAACACAGTTGAGAAATGTAGACATGGATGGACAAGAAACTATAGTACAACAATATTATCATTTTATTATTATACAGTATTTATAACAGCGCATTATATAATATTAAAATTACCCTAAGCGCTTTACAATATATGTCCATATACATATATAAGTATTAACAATAAAATATAAAAGCTTTTTTTTTTTTTATCCAATCGGCAAACCTCGGGTGACTACGCTACTTTCCTTCTATCTTGTTAGATGAGGTACGGAATCGGCCGAGTTGTGAAGATTGTTTTATTTTATCATCAGTATTCTTTCTGAGTGAGTCGTATCATTATGGGTGTGAGTAGGGTTTCCGAATAGTGAGTAATTAAATAAGTAAAATAATCAATTCCAAAAAATGCAATGTTTAATGACCCGAAAACACTATCGCAACTATATTCTCTCTGAATAAGTCTGTTTAAAGGTTTTGTAAGCTTTCGAGGTGAATGTCGATATTTTTGTGCTTTGCATGGGATGTTACCATAAAACATGGAATGTGAAATACCTGAACGTATAAGATGTCTGCACATTGATTTATATTGACAAATATTATCCTTGAATCAATGATAGAATTGACAAGTTTACGATATCGAGTGAACCAAGACTCCATGTTGATGGCCGGATATTGACCTATAATTGTGTACTTTTTGCATATTTTAACTTGGATGGAGAGTTGTCTCATTTGTTCTTATACCACATCTTCTTATTTATAATCATGACACATACAATTTTGTAAACCAGAGGCGCATTTCTCTACAAATAACTCATCAGGGATGTTCGAATAAAAAAAAAGAAATAAGGCCTAAATATTTAAACCGCACACAATCGGTGTGTATAAAGAAAAAACAAAGCAAAACAAAACATACACAACTTTGACCTGTGCTTTGATGGTATTTACCTCTACTGTTGACATCTGCAGTGGTGATGAGAATGCTCAGGAACGCAATCACAACCTGATGGACAGCCGGTGTTATAGGGACGAGGTGTACATTCAATTGGAATTTCACAGTAACAGCATCGTTTATTGTCAAATCTATGACAGTGAGGAGTTGAATTGCTGTAAGATCGGTAAGATCCACCACATTTACAGTCACGGTCTCTCTTACATGGTACACAACTCAGTGAAATACCTAAAACATGTAAGCTAACGAATTCAGAAGATATTAGAGTTATCGTTGATTAAAATGTGTTAACTATGAACACATAAGTGAGACCAGAGTAACATTGGACACATGTGCCTAAGTATATACATGGAAAGAGGAAAGGGGGCTTCATTTCTTTATTCTTTAGATTTTAGGCAGTTGCTTTCTCTATTCTTTAGATTTTATCACTTAATTATTTTCTATTCTTTATTTTTTTTTATATATTTATTGTTTTATGTTCTGTATTACCTCCCTTTATTCTCTGCTCTGTAAACCCCAGTTAGACCCGCATTATGTTTGTTCGAAGCAAACAAACATAACATTTAGGAAGGGGAGCTGTACAATTGGGAAAGAGAAATAATCACTATATAAAATAGTAAAAAAATATCTGATATTCTTTTCCATCTATCAAACTTCAAATGACGTGTATTGGCAACCATAGGTGAGGGGGATAGTAGGGGTCCTGATCCCAAAATCCCGGACATAAAAACATGAAATCCCGAGGTCCCGAATTAAGAAAAAATAAACCCGACATCCCGAAATTCGAAAAAAGAAATCCCGTATCTCGGAAGGTTCAATCCCGAAACCCCGAGCATAAAACACATAATCCCAACGTCCAGAAAAAAAATCCTGCCCCCTCTAATAGGTTACCGTATGGCTTTAGAATATGAGCCAACCCATACATATGGTCACCATTAAAGGCACCTACATGTGAAAATATGAAACAGTGTTAACGAAAACAAAATATATATGATTATGCTTTCTTCAGAAACATTTTTATTATTCCGAACCGATCTGTTCCAACCCTAAATACTTAGCATTTTGGTAAATAACAATCGTCCCAACTCGGCCAATTCCGTACCAGCGGAGTCAACCGAAGATTGCCGATTGGGTAAATAAGCGACAGATCTTTTGCTTGACATTGCTGGAACATTGCATTATATTCTCTGCATTGTGTCAGCTTTAACGCCTAGTTTACACTTATATGCTTTAAACTTTAATACCTAGCTTATGCTTATATTCTGATTTTAGTGTTTCATTGTTCTGCTGTGAATTTTATTCCATCTATATTATGTGATGTATTGTTATAAATGTTGTTTTGTTAAATAGGTCTCATACGACGGTTAAAAGCTGATTAGAGCTTATGTTTGTCTCTGTTTGTATAAACAGTTTTGAAACTTGAAACTAAGATTGGTGTGATCTTTGGTAAAAAATATTATGCTGATAATTAGACATGTCTTTTTAGGAAGTATATATATAGTTAGAAATTGTTCAACGCCTTCACTGTCAGACAAGCAATATGAAAAATATTTAAGGACATTAACTTTAACGATAACGAGACGTATTAGAAGTGTTAAAAAAGCTAAAAATAAAGAACGAAACTTAAGAGCATTGCAATGAGAACCAAAACTCCTAAAAGTTTGGCAAATACAGCTAAGGTTATCTATTCCTGAGGTAGAACAGCTTTTAGTATTTAAAAAAATCAAAGCTTTTTAAAAAAATAATTTACAGTTATGACCATATCAATAATAATTCATGTCAACACCGAAGTGCTACCTACTGGGCTGGTGTTATCCTCTGGGAAAACACCAGCAGTGGCACCGTCCCAGTGGTTGTAAATAAATTCATCAAAGATACGAGGATTGAAATTTTATGTTTGCCCCAGACGCAAATTAAAAGAATTAAAATTAAGTTATAATCGTTGTGACTTTTTATCTTAATACTGGACGTTAAGAAAACTTCAATCAATATGTATCCCTATTGTAAAGTGGCGGATGCAGCCATTTTAACAAGGAGGTTCTCACCCAGGACAAAGGGGTTCCATCTATATGTCCCCATTCAAATGCATGAATTGTCAAAAAAAGGGGGAGTTCCAAACACCAGACCGACCCTCCTGGATCCACCACGGTAGTAGATGAGAGCATGATTGGGGTTTACAGAATAAGAATAATGGTACATTACCACAAATTGATTGAAAGAATAGAAAATAAGATACCAAAAATAGAATATAAACATATGGGGTACTGAAACATAAGAAATGGAGAATAATAGACAAGATATAAAGAAAAGAGAAATATGAGCCAAAAAATTAATTTAAAAGAAAAAATATAAAATGGTCAAAAAAATGAAAGAATACAGAAATATACTTTCAGTCCAGACCCTCTTAAAATACCTATATATATATCTTTTTTATTCATGCACAGAAACTAGGAATTATGTCATTTATATGTACTTCATATATAAACAATGAAAATTAGGTATGTATGATATAAATAAAGAAAATATAAAAGTTATACTGACCTACAATACCAAAGAATACAATAATAAATAAAGTGTTCATTTTCGCTGCTTAGTAGTAATTCAGTTGTCGTAATGGTCGCAACGTCTTTATTTATACAGGCAGACAAAAGTTGTTTACTATTAAATGTTTTGATAGATCGCAATACATTACGTAATTAATTACATTTGTCATTAGTTTCCTTTTCATACAATGGTTATAACGTTACATGTTTACAAACGTTTATTAATTATTTTAACCACAAAAAGATACAAGATGGTATGACAAAATCCCCTTTTACGTTCGTTGTAGGTTTTTTTTCTCTTTTCTTGGAATTCAAATAATAAATATGTTTGTGTTAGTTTCTTATATTAAAGTGACATGTAAAAAGCTTTTAGTTTAAACTAAAATATAGAGATCGACGGAAGGTCGAGTTGTAAAAGAATATACAGTAGTTCACATCAATCCCAAAAACGAGGGCAAAAAAACAAATATTAAAAAATGGTAAAAACGTGTCAAAGTATGGTTGTTGGATGCGGCCATGTCGCGTTTTTGCGTTTTCTCCTTTCAATTTCAAGCGCATTCGAGAAATCGAGATGTCGGGAAATCAAGAAATCGAGAAATCAAGAAAATCAAGAAATCGAGAAATCGAAAGGTCGAGAAATCAAGAAATCGAGAAATCGAGAAATCGGGAAATTGAGAAATCGAGAAAGCAAGAAAGCAGAGAATAAATAGAATTCGCGATTTCGCATTTTTGCGTTTTTGAACTTTTGATTTCCCGATTTCCCTATTTCTCAACTTCTCGATTTAGCTTTCTCGATTTCACGATCTTTCAATTTTTCGGTTTCTCATTTTGGCGTTTTCAAATGGGAAGGAGAAATGTGAATTGGCCATCACATCATCGTAATAGTCACACAAACATGTATGATATACAGACGAGACTATTTTTGATTTCTAAGTTTCTCTAAGTATGCATGTCCTGTAGTCTGCCTCTGATAAAACTTACATTATTTTTTACTAGAATATTTGAAGGCATGTAGGTGCAATACCTTGCAGATCGGTTATTTCTGTCCATTTGATGGAGCATACATTCAATTGTAAATATGGAGGCGTGTAGGTGAAGTACCATGCAGATAGGTTATTTCTGTCCTTTGGTGGAGCATACATTCAATTGTAAATATGGAGGCGTGTAGGTGATGTAATGCAGATAGGTTATTTCTGTCCTTTGGTGGAACAGACATTCAATTGTAAATATGGAGAGGCGTGTAGGTAAAGTACCATGCAGATAGGTTATTTCTGTCCTTTGGTGGAACATACATTCAATTGTAAATATGGAGGCGTGTAGGTAAAGTACCATGCAGATAGGTTATTTCTGTCCTTTTGGTGGAGCATACATTCAATTGTAAATATGGAGGCGTGTAGGTGAAGTACCATGCAGATAGGTTATTTCTGTCCTTTGGTGGAACATACATTCAATTGTAAATATGGAGGCGTGTAGGTGAAGTACCATGCAGATAGGTTATTTCTGTCCTTTGGTGGAACATACATTCAATTGTAAATATGGAGGCGTGTAGGTGAAGTACCATGCAGATAGGTTATTTCTGTCCTTTGGTGGAACATACATTCAATTGTAAATATGGAGGCGTGTAGGTGAAGTACCATGCAGATAGGTTATTTCTGTCCTTTTGGTGGAACATACATTCAATTGTAAATATGGAGGCGTGTAGGTAAAGTGCCATGCAGATAGGTTATTTCTGTCCTTTTGGTGGAGCATACATTCAATTGTAAATATGGAGGCGTGTAGGTGAAGTACCATGCAGATACGTTATTTCTGTACTTGTGATCGAGCATACATTCAATTATAAATATGGAGGCGTGTAGGTGAAGTACTATGCAGATAGGTTATTTCTGTCCTTTGGTGGAACATACATTCAATTGTAAATATGGAGGCGTGTAGGTAAAGTACCATGCAGATAGGTTATTTCTGTCCTTTTGGTGGAGCATACATTCAATTGTAAATATGGAGGCGTGTAGGTGAAGTACCATGCAGATAGGTTATTTCTGTCCTTTTGGTGGAGCATACATTCAATTGTAAATATGGAGGAGTGTAGGTGAAGTACCATGCAGATAGGTTATTTCTGTCCTTTTGGTGGAGCATACATTCAGTTGTAAATATGGAGGCGTGTAGGTGAAGTACCATGCAGATAGGTTATTTTTGTCCTTTTGATTGAACATACATTCAGTTGTAAATATGGAGGCGTGTAGGTGAAGTACCATGCAGATAGGTTATTTCTGTCCTTTTGGTGGAGCATACATTCAATTGTAAATATGGAGGCGTGTAGGTGAAGTACCATGCAGATAGGTTATTTCTGTCCTTTTGGTGGAGCATACATTCAGTTGTAAATATGGAGGCGTGTAGGTGAAGTACCATGCAGATAGGTTATTTTTGTCCTTTTGATTGAACATACATTCAGTTGTAAATATGGAGGCGTGTAGGTGAAGTACCATGCAGATAGGTTATTTCTGTCCTTTTGGTGGAGCATACATTCAATTGTAAATATGGAGGCGTGTAGGTGAAGTACCATGCAGATAGGTTATTTCTGTCCTTTTTGGTGGTGCATACATTCAGTTGTAAATATGGAGGCGTGTAGGTGAAGTACCGTGCAGATAGGTTATTTCTGTCCTTTTGGTGGAGCATACATTCAATTGTAAATATGGAGGCGTGTAGGTGAAGTACCATGCAGATAGGTTATTTCTGTCCTTTTGGTGGAGCATACATTCAATTGTAAATATGGAGGCGTGTAGGTGAAGTACCGTGCAGATACGTTATTTCTGTCCTTTTGGTGGAGCAAACATTCAATTGTAAATATGGAGGCGTGTAGGTGAAGTAAAATGCAGATAGGTTATTTCTGTCCTTTGGTGGAACATACATTCAATTGTAAATATGGAGGCGTGTAGGTGAAGTACCATGCAGATAGGTTATTTCTGTCCTTTTGGTGGAGCATACATTCAATTGTAAATATGGAGGCGTGTAGGTGAAGTACTATGCAGATAGGTTATTTCTGTCCTTTGGTGGAACATACATTCAATTGAAAATATGGAGGCGTGTAGGTGAAGTACCATGCAGATAGGTTATTTCTGTCCTTTTGGTGGAGCATACATTCAATTGTAAATATGGAGGCGTGTAGGTGAAGTACTATGCAGATAGGTTATTTCTGTCCTTTGGTGGAACATACATTCAATTGTAAATATGGAGGCGTGTAGGTGAGGTACCATGCAGATAGGTTATTTCTGTCCTTTGGTGGAACATACATTCAATTGTAAATATGGAGGCGTGTAGGTGAAGTACCATGCAGATAGGTTATTTCTGTCCTTTTGGTGGAACATACATTCAATTGTAAATATGGAGGCGTGTAGGTAAAGTGCCATGCAGATAGGTTATTTCTGTCCTTTTGGTGGAGCATACATTCAATTGTAAATATGGAGGCGTGTAGGTGAAGTACCATGCAGATACGTTATTTCTGTACTTGTGATCGAGCATACATTCAATTATAAATATGGAGGCGTGTAGGTGAAGTACTATGCAGATAGGTTATTTCTGTCCTTTGGTGGAACATACATTCAATTGTAAATATGGAGGCGTGTAGGTAAAGTACCATGCAGATAGGTTATTTCTGTCCTTTTGGTGGAGCATACATTCAATTGTAAATATGGAGGCGTGTAGGTGAAGTACCATGCAGATAGGTTATTTCTGTCCTTTTGGTGGAGCATACATTCAATTGTAAATATGGAGGAGTGTAGGTGAAGTACCATGCAGATAGGTTATTTCTGTCCTTTTGGTGGAGCATACATTCAGTTGTAAATATGGAGGCGTGTAGGTGAAGTACCATGCAGATAGGTTATTTTTGTCCTTTTGATTGAACATACATTCAGTTGTAAATATGGAGGCGTGTAGGTGAAGTACCATGCAGATAGGTTATTTTTGTCCTTTTGATTGAACATACATTCAGTTGTAAATATGGAGGCGTGTAGGTGAAGTACCATGCAGATAGGTTATTTCTGTCCTTTTGGTGGAGCATACATTCAATTGTAAATATGGAGGCGTGTAGGTGAAGTACCATGCAGATAGGTTATTTCTGTCCTTTTGGTGGAGCATACATTCAGTTGTAAATATGGAGGCGTGTAGGTGAAGTACCATGCAGATAGGTTATTTTTGTCCTTTTGATTGAACATACATTCAGTTGTAAATATGGAGGCGTGTAGGTGAAGTACCATGCAGATAGGTTATTTCTGTCCTTTTGGTGGAGCATACATTCAATTGTAAATATGGAGGCGTGTAGGTGAAGTACCATGCAGATAGGTTATTTCTGTCCTTTTTGGTGGTGCATACATTCAGTTGTAAATATGGAGGCGTGTAGGTGAAGTACCGTGCAGATAGGTTATTTCTGTCCTTTTGGTGGAGCATACATTCAATTGTAAATATGGAGGCGTGTAGGTGAAGTACCATGCAGATAGGTTATTTCTGTCCTTTTGGTGGAGCATACATTCAATTGTAAATATGGAGGCGTGTAGGTGAAGTACCGTGCAGATACGTTATTTCTGTCCTTTTGGTGGAGCAAACATTCAATTGTAAATATGGAGGCGTGTAGGTGAAGTAAAATGCAGATAGGTTATTTCTGTCCTTTGGTGGAACATACATTCAATTGTAAATATGGAGGCGTGTAGGTGAAGTACCATGCAGATAGGTTATTTCTGTCCTTTTGGTGGAGCATACATTCAATTGTAAATATGGAGGCGTGTAGGTGAAGTACTATGCAGATAGGTTATTTCTGTCCTTTGGTGGAACATACATTCAATTGAAAATATGGAGGCGTGTAGGTGAAGTACCATGCAGATAGGTTATTTCTGTCCTTTTGGTGGAGCATACATTCAATTGTAAATATGGAGGCGTGTAGGTGAAGTACTATGCAGATAGGTTATTTCTGTCCTTTGGTGGAACATACATTCAATTGTAAATATGGAGGCGTGTAGGTGAGGTACCATGCAGATAGGTTATTTCTGTCCTTTGGTGGAACATACATTCAATTGTAAATATGGAGGCGTGTAGGTGAAGTACCATGCAGATAGGTTATTTCTGTCCTTTTGGTGGAACATACATTCAATTGTAAATATGGAGGCGTGTAGGTAAAGTGCCATGCAGATAGGTTATTTCTGTCCTTTTGGTGGAGCATACATTCAATTGTAAATATGGAGGCGTGTAGGTGAAGTACCATGCAGATACGTTATTTCTGTACTTGTGATCGAGCATACATTCAATTATAAATATGGAGGCGTGTAGGTGAAGTACTATGCAGATAGGTTATTTCTGTCCTTTGGTGGAACATACATTCAATTGTAAATATGGAGGCGTGTAGGTAAAGTACTATGCAGATAGGTTATTTCTGTCCTTTTGGTGGAGCATACATTCAATTGTAAATATGGAGGCGTGTAGGTGAAGTACCATGCAGATAGGTTATTTCTGTCCTTTTGGTGGAGCATACATTCAATTGTAAATATGGAGGAGTGTAGGTGAAGTACCATGCAGATAGGTTATTTCTGTCCTTTTGGTGGAGCATACATTCAGTTGTAAATATGGAGGCGTGTAGGTGAAGTACCATGCAGATAGGTTATTTTTGTCCTTTTGATTGAACATACATTCAGTTGTAAATATGGAGGCGTGTAGGTGAAGTACCATGCAGATAGGTTATTTCTGTCCTTTTGGTGGAGCATACATTCAATTGTAAATATGGAGGCGTGTAGGTGAAGTACCATGCAGATAGGTTATTTCTGTCCTTTTGGTGGAGCATACATTCAGTTGTAAATATGGAGGCGTGTAGGTGAAGTACCATGCAGATAGGTTATTTTTGTCCTTTTGATTGAACATACATTCAGTTGTAAATATGGAGGCGTGTAGGTGAAGTACCATGCAGATAGGTTATTTCTGTCCTTTTGGTGGAGCATACATTCAATTGTAAATATGGAGGCGTGTAGGTGAAGTACCATGCAGATAGGTTATTTCTGTCCTTTTTGGTGGTGCATACATTCAGTTGTAAATATGGAGGCGTGTAGGTGAAGTACCGTGCAGATAGGTTATTTCTGTCCTTTTGGTGGAGCATACATTCAATTGTAAATATGGAGGCGTGTAGGTGAAGTACCATGCAGATAGGTTATTTCTGTCCTTTTGGTGGAGCATACATTCAATTGTAAATATGGAGGCGTGTAGGTGAAGTACCGTGCAGATACGTTATTTCTGTCCTTTTGGTGGAGCAAACATTCAATTGTAAATATGGAGGCGTGTAGGTGAAGTAAAATGCAGATAGGTTATTTCTGTCCTTTGGTGGAACATACATTCAATTGTAAATATGGAGGCGTGTAGGTGAAGTACCATGCAGATAGGTTATTTCTGTCCTTTTGGTAGAGCATACATTCAATTGTAAATATGGAGGCGTGTAGGTGAAGTACTATGCAGATAGGTTATTTCTGTCCTTTGGTGGAACATACATTCAATTGAAAATATGGAGGCGTGTAGGTGAAGTACCATGCAGATAGGTTATTTCTGTCCTTTTGGTGGAGCATACATTCAATTGTAAATATGGAGGCGTGTAGGTGAAGTACTATGCAGATAGGTTATTTCTGTCCTTTGGTGGAACATACATTCAATTGTAAATATGGAGGCGTGTAGGTGAGGTACCATGCAGATAGGTTATTTCTGTCCTTTGGTGGAACATACATTCAATTGTAAATATGGAGGCGTGTAGGTGAAGTACCATGCAGATAGGTTATTTTTGTCCTTTTGATTGAACATACATTCAATTGTAAATATGGAGGCGTGTAGGTGAAGTACCATGCAGATAGGTTATTTTTGTCCTTTTGATTGAACATACATTCAATTGTAAATGTGGAGGCGTGTAGGTGAAGTACTATGCAGATAGGTTATTTCTGTCCTTTGGTGGAACATACAGTCAATTGTAAATATGGAGGCGTGTAGGTGAAGTACTATGCAGATAGGTTATTTCTGTCCTTTGGTGGAGCATACATTCAATTGTAAATATGGAGGCGTGTAGGTGAAGTACTATGCAGATAGGTTATTTCTGTCCTTTGGTGGAGCATACATTCAATTGTAGATATGGAGGCGTGTAGCAGAAGTACCATGCATATAGGTTATGTCTGTCCTTTGGTGGAGCATACATTCAATTGTAAATATGGAGGCTTGTAGGTGAAGTACCATGCATATAGGTTATTTCTGTCCTTTGGTGGAGCATACATTCAATTGTAAATATGGAGGCGTGTAGGTAAAGTACCATGCAGATAGGTTATTTCTGTCCTTTGGTGGAGCATACATTCAATTGTAAATATGAAGGCGTGTAGGTGAAGTACTATGCAGATAGGTTATTTCTGGCCTTTGGTGGAACATACATTCAATTGAAAATATGGAGGCGTGTAGGTGAAGTACCATGCAGATAGGTTATTTTTGTCCTTTTGATTGAACATACATTCAATTGTAAATATGGAGGCGTGTAGGTGAAGTACTATGCAGATAGGTTATTTCTGTCCTTTGGTGGAACATACATTCAATTGTAAATATGGAGGCGTGTAGGTGAAGAACCATGCAGCTAGGTTATTTCTGTCCTTTGGTGGAACATACATTCAATTGTAAATATGGAGGCGTGTAGGTGAAGTACTATGCAGATAGGTTATTTCTGTCTTTTGGTGGAACATACATTCAATTGTAAATATGGAGGCGTGTAGGTGAAGTACCATGCATATAGGTTATTTCTGTCCTTTGGTGGAGTATACATTCAATTGTAAATATGGAGGCGTGTAGGTGAAGTACTATGCAGATAGGTTATTTCTGTCCTTTTGGTGGAACATACATTCAATTGTAAATATGGAGGCGTGTAGGAGAGGTACCATGCATATAGGTTATTTCTGTCCTTTGGTGGAGTAAACATTCAATTGTAGATATGGAGGCGTGTAGGTGAAGTACCATGCAGATAGGTTATTTCTGTCCTTTTGGTGGAGCATACATTCAATTGTAAATATGGAGGCGTGTAGGTGAAGTACTATGCAGATAGGTTATTTCTGTCCTTTTGGTGGAACATACATTCAATTGTAAATATGGAGGCGTGTAGGTAAAGTACCATGCAGATAGGTTATTTCTGTCCTTTGGTGGAACATACATTCAATTGTAAATATGGAGGCGTGTAGGTGAAGTACTATGCAGATAGGTTATTTCTGTCCTTTTAGTGGAGCATACATTCAATTGTAAATATGGAGGCGTGTAGGTGAAGTACCATGCAGATAGGTTATTTCTGTACTTTGGTGGAACATACATTCAATTGTAAATATGGAGGCGTGTAGGTGAAGTACCATGCAGATAGGTTATTTTTGTCCTTTTGATTGAACATACATTCAATTGTAAATATGGAGGCGTGTAGGTGAAGTACCATGCAGATAGGTTATTTCTGTCCTTTTGGTGGAGCATACATTCAATTGTAAATATGGAGGCGTGTAGGTGAAGTACTATGCAGAGAGGTTATTTTTGTCCTTTTGATTGAACATACATTCAATTGTAAATGTGGAGGCGTGTAGGTGAAGTACTATGCAGATAGGTTATTTCTGTCCTTTGGTGGAACATACATTCAATTGTAAATATGGAGGCGTATAGGTGAAGTACTATGCAGATAGGTTATTTCTGTCCTTTGGTGGAGCATACATTCAATTGTAAATATGGAGGCGTGTAGGTGAAGTACTATGCAGATAGGTTATTTCTGTCCTTTTGGTGGAACATACATTCAATTGTAAATATGGAGGCGTGTAGGAGAGGTACCATGCATATAGGTTATTTCTGTCCTTTGGTGGAGTAAACATTCAATTGTAGATATGGAGGCGTGTAGGTGAAGTACCATGCAGATAGGTTATTTCTGTCCTTTTGGTGGAGCATACATTCAATTGTAAATATGGAGGCGTGTAGGTGAAGTACTATGCAGATAGGTTATTTCTGTCCTTTTGGTGGAACATACATTCAATTGTAAATATGGAGGCGTGTAGGTAAAGTACCATGCAGATAGGTTATTTCTGTCTTTTTGGTGGAGCATACATTCAATTGTAAATATGGAGGCGTGTAGGTGAAGTACCATGCAGATAGGTTATTTCTGTCTTTTTGGTGGAGCATACATTCAATTGTAAATATGGAGGCGTGTAGGTAAAGTACCATGCAGATAGTTTATTTCTGTCTTTTTGGTGGAGCATACATTCAATTGTAAATATGGAGGCGTGTAGGTAAAGTACTATGCAGATAGGTTATTTCTGTCCTTTTGGTGGAGCATACATTCAATTGTAAATATGGAGGCGTGTAGGTGAAGTACTATGCAGAGAGGTTATTTTTGTCCTTTTGATTGAACATACATTCAATTGTAAATATGGAGGCGTGTATGTGAAGTACTATGCAGATAGGTTATTTCTGTCCTTTGGTGGAACATACATTCAATTGTAAATATGGAGGCGTGTAGGTGAAGTACTATGCAGATAGGTTATTTCTGTCCTTTGGTGGAGCATACATTCAATTGTAAATATGGAGGCGTGTAGGTGAAGTACTATGCAGATAGGTTATTTCTGTCCTTTGGTGGAGCATACATTCAATTGTAGATATGGAGGCGTGTAGCAGAAGTACCATGCATATAGGCTATTTCTGTCCTTTGGTGGAGCATACATTCAATTGTAAATATGGAGGCTTGTAGGTGAAGTACCATGCATATAGGTTATTTCTGTCCTTTGGTGGAGCATACATTCAATTGTAAATATGGAGGCGTGTAGGTAAAGTACCATGCAGATAGGTTATTTCTGTCCTTTGGTGGAGCATACATTCAATTGTAAATATGGAGGCGTGTAGGTGAAGTACCATGCAGATAGGTTATTTTTGTCCTTTTGATTGAACATACATTCAATTGTAAAAATGGAGGCGTGTAGGTAAAGTACCATGCAGATAGGTTATTTTTGTCCTTTTGATTGAACATACATTCAATTGTAAATATGGAGGCGTGTAGGTGAAGTACTATGCAGATAGGTTATTTCTGTCCTTTGGTGGAACATACATTCAATTGTAAATATGGAGGCGTGTAGGTGAAGAACCATGCAGCTAGGTTATTTCTGTCCTTTGGTGGAACATACATTCAATTGTAAATATGGAGGCGTGTAGGTGAAGTACTATGCAGATAGGTTATTTCTGTCTTTTGGTGGAACATACATTCAATTGTAAATATGGAGGCGTGTAGGTGAAGTACCATGCATATAGGTTATTTCTGTCCTTTGGTGGAGTATACATTCAATTGTAAATATGGAGGCGTGTAGGTGAAGTTCTATGCAGATAGGTTATTTCTGTCCTTTTGGTGGAACATACATTCAATTGTAAATATGGAGGCGTGTAGGTGAGGTACCATGCATATAGGTTATTTCTGTCCTTTGGTGGAGTATACATTCAATTGTAGATATGGAGGCGTGTAGGTAAAGTACCATGCAGATAGGTTATTTCTGTCCTTTTGGTGGAGCATACATTCAATTGTAAATATGGAGGCGTGTAGGTGAGGTACCATGCATATAGGTTATTTCTGTCCTTTGGTGGAGCATACATTCAATTGTAAATATGGAGGCGTGTAGGTGAAGAACCATGCAGCTAGGTTATTTCTGTCCTTTGGTGGAGTATACATTCAATTGTAGATATGGAGGCGTGTAGGTGAAGTACCATGCAGATAGGTTATTTCTGTCCTTTTGGTGGAGCATACATTCAATTGTAAATATGGAGGCGTGTAGGTGAAGTACTATGCAGATAGGTTATTTCTGTCCTTTTGGTGGAACATACATTCAATTGTAAATATGGAGGCGTGTAGGTAAAGTACCATGCAGATAGGTTATTTCTGTCCTTTGGTGGAACATACATTCAATTGTAAATATGGAGGCGTGTAGGTGAAGTACTATGCAGAGAGGTTATTTCTGTCCTTTTAGTGGATCATACATTCAATTGTAAATACGGAGGCGTGTAGGTGAAGTACCATGCAGATAGGTTATTTCTGTCCTTTGGTGGAGCATACATTCAATTGTAAATATGGAGTCTTGTAGGTGAAGTACCATGCAGATAGGTTATTTCTGTCCTTTTAGTGGAGCATACATTCAATTGTAAATACGGAGGCGTGTAGGTGAAGTACCATGCAGATAGGTTATTTCTGTCCTTTGGTGGAGTATACATTCAATTGTAAATATGGAGGCGTGTAGGTGAAGTTCTATGCAGATAGGTTATTTCTGTCCTTTTGGTGGAACATACATTCAATTGTAAATATGGAGGCGTGTAGGTGAGGTACCATGCATATAGGTTATTTCTGTCCTTTGGTGGAGTATACATTCAATTGTAGATATGGAGGCGTGTAGGTAAAGTACCATGCAGATAGGTTATTTCTGTCCTTTTGGTGGAGCATACATTCAATTGTAAATATGGAGGCGTGTAGGTGAGGTACCATGCATATAGGTTATTTCTGTCCTTTGGTGGAGCATACATTCAATTGTAAATATGGAGGCGTGTAGGTGAAGAACCATGCAGCTAGGTTATTTCTGTCCTTTGGTGGAGTATACATTCAATTGTAGATATGGAGGCGTGTAGGTGAAGTACCATGCAGATAGGTTATTTCTGTCCTTTTGGTGGAGCATACATTCAATTGTAAATATGGAGGCGTGTAGGTGAAGTACTATGCAGATAGGTTATTTCTGTCCTTTTGGTGGAACATACATTCAATTGTAAATATGGAGGCGTGTAGGTAAAGTACCATGCAAATAGGTTATTTCTGTCCTTTGGTGGAACATACATTCAATTGTAAATATGGAGGCGTGTAGGTGAAGTACTATGCAGAGAGGTTATTTCTGTCCTTTTAGTGGATCATACATTCAATTGTAAATACGGAGGCGTGTAGGTGAAGTACCATGCAGATAGGTTATTTCTGTCCTTTGGTGGAGCATACATTCAATTGTAAATATGGAGTCTTGTAGGTGAAGTACCATGCAGATAGGTTATTTCTGTCCTTTTAGTGGAGCATACATTCAATTGTAAATACGGAGGCGTGTAGGTGAAGTACCATGCAGATAGGTTATTTCTGTCCTTTGGTGGAGCATACATTCAATTGTAAATATGGAGGCGTGTAGGTGAAGTACTATGCAGATAGGTTATTTCTGTCCTTTTGGTGGAACATACATTCAATTGTAAATATGGAGGCGTGTAGGAGAGGTACCATGCATATAGGTTATTTCTGTCCTTTGGTGGAGTAAACATTCAATTGTAGATATGGAGGCGTGTAGGTGAAGTACCATGCAGATAGGTTATTTCTGTCCTTTTGGTGGAGCATACATTCAATTGTAAATATGGAGGCGTGTAGGTGAAGTACTATGCAGATAGGTTATTTCTGTCCTTTTGGTGGAACATACATTCAATTGTAAATATGGAGGCGTGTAGGTAAAGTACCATGCAGATAGGTTATTTCTGTCTTTTTGGTGGAGCATACATTCAATTGTAAATATGGAGGCGTGTAGGTGAAGTACCATGCAGATAGGTTATTTCTGTCTTTTTGGTGGAGCATACATTCAATTGTAAATATGGAGGCGTGTAGGTAAAGTACCATGCAGATAGTTTATTTCTGTCTTTTTGGTGGAGCATACATTCAATTGTAAATATGGAGGCGTGTAGGTAAAGTACTATGCAGATAGGTTATTTCTGTCCTTTTGGTGGAGCATACATTCAATTGTAAATATGGAGTCGTGTAGGTGAAGTACTATGCAGAGAGGTTATTTTTGTCCTTTTGATTGAACATACATTCAATTGTAAATGTGGAGGCGTGTAGGTGAAGTACTATGCAGATAGGTTATTTCTGTCCTTTGGTGGAACATACATTCAATTGTAAATATGGAGGCGTGTAGGTGAAGTACTATGCAGATAGGTTATTTCTGTCCTTTGGTGGAGCATACATTCAATTGTAAATATGGAGGCGTGTAGGTGAAGTACTATGCAGATAGGTTATTTCTGTCCTTTGGTGGAGCATACATTCAATTGTAGATATGGAGGCGTGTAGCAGAAGTACCATGCATATAGGCTATTTCTGTCCTTTGGTGGAGCATACATTCAATTGTAAATATGGAGGCTTGTAGGTGAAGTACCATGCATATAGGTTATTTCTGTCCTTTGGTGGAGCATACATTCAATTGTAAATATGGAGGCGTGTAGGTAAAGTACCATGCAGATAGGTTATTTCTGTCCTTTGGTGGAGCATACATTCAATTGTAAATATGGAGGCGTGTAGGTGAAGTACCATGCAGATAGGTTATTTTTGTCCTTTTGATTGAACATACATTCAATTGTAAAAATGGAGGCGTGTAGGTAAAGTACCATGCAGATAGGTTATTTTTGTCCTTTTGATTGAACATACATTCAATTGTAAATATGGAGGCGTGTAGGTGAAGTACTATGCAGATAGGTTATTTCTGTCCTTTGGTGGAACATACATTCAATTGTAAATATGGAGGCGTGTAGGTGAAGAACCATGCAGCTAGGTTATTTCTGTCCTTTGGTGGAACATACATTCAATTGTAAATATGGAGGCGTGTAGGTGAAGTACTATGCAGATAGGTTATTTCTGTCTTTTGGTGGAACATACATTCAATTGTAAATATGGAGGCGTGTAGGTGAAGTACCATGCATATAGGTTATTTCTGTCCTTTGGTGGAGTATACATTCAATTGTAAATATGGAGGCGTGTAGGTGAAGTACTATGCAGATAGGTTATTTCTGTCCTTTTGGTGGAACATACATTCAATTGTAAATATGGAGGCGTGTAGGTGAGGTACCATGCATATAGGTTATTTCTGTCCTTTGGTGGAGTATACATTCAATTGTAGATATGGAGGCGTGTAGGTAAAGTACCATGCAGATAGGTTATTTCTGTCCTTTTGGTGGAGCATACATTCAATTGTAAATATGGAGGCGTGTAGGTGAGGTACCATGCATATAGGTTATTTCTGTCCTTTGGTGGAGCATACATTCAATTGTAAATATGGAGGCGTGTAGGTGAAGAACCATGCAGCTAGGTTATTTCTGTCCTTTGGTGGAGTATACATTCAATTGTAGATATGGAGGCGTGTAGGTGAAGTACCATGCAGATAGGTTATTTCTGTCCTTTTGGTGGAGCATACATTCAATTGTAAATATGGAGGCGTGTAGGTGAAGTACTATGCAGATAGGTTATTTCTGTCCTTTTGGTGGAACATACATTCAATTGTAAATATGGAGGCGTGTAGGTAAAGTACCATGCAGATAGGTTATTTCTGTCCTTTGGTGGAACATACATTCAATTGTAAATATGGAGGCGTGTAGGTGAAGTACTATGCAGAGAGGTTATTTCTGTCCTTTTAGTGGATCATACATTCAATTGTAAATACGGAGGCGTGTAGGTGAAGTACCATGCAGATAGGTTATTTCTGTCCTTTGGTGGAGCATACATTCAATTGTAAATATGGAGTCTTGTAGGTGAAGTACCATGCAGATAGGTTATTTCTGTCCTTTTAGTGGAGCATACATTCAATTGTAAATACGGAGGCGTGTAGGTGAAGTACCATGCAGATAGGTTATTTCTGTCCTTTGGTGGAGCATACATTCAATTGTAAATATGGAGGCGTGTAGGTGAAGTACCATGCAGATAGGTTATTTCTGTCCTTTTGGTGGAGCATACATTCAATTGTAAATATGGAGGCGTGTAGGTGAAGTACCATGCAGATAGGTTATGTCTGTCCTTTGGTGGAGCATACATTCAATTGTAAATATGGAGGCGTGTAGGTGAAGAACCATGCAGATAGGTTATTTCTGTCCTTTGGTGGAACATACATTCAATTGTAAATATGGAGGCGTGTAGGTGATGTAATGCAGATAGGTTATTTCTGTCCTTTGGTGGAGCATACATTCAATTGTAAATATGGAGGCGTGTAGGTGAAGTACCATGCAGATAGGTTATTTCTGTCTTTTTGGTGGAGCATACATTCAATTGTATATATCGAGACATTTTTCGATTCCGTTTCCTTTCCAGTCATTAACATAGTCAGATAAGAAGTCACTGGTGTGGCTTTATGCACCGAAACATGGAGAAAATCATAGAGCAGATCTCCATATAAGATTTTGCCGAAGCCACTTACTTTTATCCAAATGGTAAATTTTATAGGTGGACCAAAGAGTATTGAACATATTACGGAAAGCTTATGTGAGTGCAGAATGGCCGACCCTTAAGACGAAGAAATAAGTATTGCAGTTCCAAGCCAAAATATACTATCAGACGTCATCGCCATTGACCTTAATACTTAGTATCATAACGTCTGACCTCTGTTTAAGATTTCTTGGTTCTAACATTGAAACATTTCATCATGTTCCATGAGGCTGACATGGTTTCTTTGATACAAGATGTCTACAGTGCTTTCATTTACATAATGTAATTGTGTTCCAAATATGTCACTGGCACTAAAAAGAACCGAGTTGCCAAGTTCCGTTAACTGCAAAAATGAACCTCTGACCACAAACAAAAATTTCGATCAATGCCAATTGTCACCCACCATTCCTTCAAACTTTTTAAGACCAAATTTTTGCCTGCTCTTTACGGGCCTTCAACCGTAGACCTAAATCTGTAAACGCCTCATATGCTCTTTTATAAAGAAAACGTTCCAAAAACTTGTCTTTACCCAATAATTGTTTGCTTTGAATTTATTTGGTCTTCAAGTAGTGTTTTTCTTTCGTTGATTTTTCTTTCATCTTCGAAACCGTCAGCACATACATGTATATATCATAAACTCATAATTTTGTTGGTTACCTAACACATTCAATACAGGATAAAGAATGCCTGGAGAAAATTAAAACCAATATATCTTAAGCAGGGGTCACACTTTAGGATATCAATGTCCATGGCGATGAAGTCAGATAGTATCTTTTGTCTTGGAACTGCATAATTAATTCTTGAATCTTGGGGATCGCGCATATCGCGTTCACACAAGTTTTCGGTGATGTATACAATAATTTTTGGTCCACCCTTAAAATATAAAATTTACCGAGAAAAAGCCAGTTTTCCAAAACCTCTTAGTTGTTTCCCGAACACATTTCCGATGTTATAATTTCTTTTTATTATAAATCTGACCTTTCCAAAGAAACGTCGAAGAGAAATATTGTCGAAAGGATACTTATTTGCTTTTACCATGCGGATAAAAGATAGAAAATCAACAGCCATTCACAATTGTTTTAAGATTTTGAATCGCTTTTTAATATTATTGAGAATAGAGTGTCATCAGCTTCAGGTCTCCTTCAAGCAGTATTGTCATTTGATGATATAGATGCCGATGAGTATTTCATTGCAAGAGTAATCAATTTCGTTTCGGAGTGAGTAGTGTTTGCAGCATGCACACGCGCTTTTGAGTGGAACCTGATGAGGATGCCAATGAGTTTTACTGTTGGTGGCTTCGGCAAAATCTTATATGAAGGTCTGCTCTATGATTTTTCTTCATGTTGCAGTGCATTGAGCCACATCAGTGACTTTTATCTGACTATGATATATAGTGACTGGAAAAAAAGGAATAAATTTCTGACTTTAATTTTTTAATTTTGAGTCAATTTTTACTATTTGTGAAATCAAAAGCACCTGTCTTATATGATTAAAACACGGGCAAAATGAAGTACTTTCAGTTTTTTTATTTTTTATCATAATACAGCAGATGTGTTTGTATAAAAAAGTATCAGATGAAGACCGATATACATGATTTATCTGCAAATCTATTCGTTTTGTATTGGAAGCCTCTACCCCTTGAGATGCAAAATCTGACACCCCGAGCGACACTTTATATTTTGATGAAAAACTAGTTTTAAAACCAATTAATGTTGAGTATGAAGCTAGTATTTGGTTTAATTCCATAATAGAAATCCAATTCTATATAAATGATGCAGAGGGAAGTCGTCTAAAGTAGTTTTTTTATCCAGAAATTAGCAAATGAATGATTTTGCTTGCAGGAAATAGATTGTGTTTCAGTTCCTTCCGTGCAGTACATTATATGGTACTAAGACTTCTAAATTAAGAAATGTTGATACTTGAACTTTGATAATTTTTCTACGCTTCGAAATTGCCACCCCGTGTCAAACATAGCAGACACTCCGCATGTGGCGTTCTACACGGTATAGTATATGGTGACAAGTGAATGGATAACATGCAGATCAATTACTTCTGTACTTTTGATGGAACAAACATTAAATTGTATATATGATGACATGCAAGTGAAGTACCTTGCAGATCGGTTATTTCTTTCCTTTTGATGGTGCCAGAGATGGGTCCGATTACTTTCAATATAATTGATTAAATTACAATTACTTTGTCATTTGTACGATTAAATTAAATTAATGATTACATCATTTCTGAAAGTGTTTGATTAAATTAATGATTACATTGGCAAAGTAATCATGATTACATCTGATTACAATGAATTAAAAAAAACATTTTGCATGATGTGAATGAATAAACGTTTTATATATAACATTTTTTAGAAAGTATTGTGTTTGCTATATTATAAAATGATAACTTCAAACTTCATCTATTTAATAAACCTCAAAAGTTAACTTCATAAATACATGAACATTGTGTCACTGGTTACGACCCAATGCACTTTATCATCATTAATCTCTGAATTATTTTGACTTCACAATTGAATATAGCTTTATAAAAAGCATTTGCTGTTTGTCTTCTGACATATTCTAGACTTTAATTTATATTTGTTTCAAGGTACAGTTTATGGTAGTTAAAATATGGATGAAATTGTACCAGTTTAATCAAATTGTAAACAAAATACAAGTGCTATAAATCATTGCATTTAACATGTCAAGTCCAAATACATACAAAAATTTGCTTATTTTGAACAAGATATTTGTCCAACTTTTAATTAATTTTGTGCTAATTGGATAAATTATCACTTGTCTGATTTATCTTTTACCATATACATGTATATTGTCCTACAGCTATACTCAGTTGGTAATTGCAATAAAAACAAACCTTAATTGATTTCCTACCTGTCAATTCAAAGATGGCAAAAATCACAACATTAACAAAAGATTATAATTAAGGGTTAAAGAAAAGTATTACTTGAATATAACAGTTATTATCAACATCTTTAAATTGTGAATACTATGTACAATATCTTTTACTAAGGCCAGAAACATATAATTGTATTATATGTCTCTTCTTAGGCTATTGATGACTTTTCAATACTGTAACAGTTTATTTTTTACTGAAGTATACAAACCAATGTTCATGTTTTATAAAAAATAAAGTAAACCAAACTATCTTAACATGTTCAATATAAATTAAATAAGAAAAACAAAAAGTTTCCTTTATTGACCATAAACACAGTTTAAGATTTTTTCATTGTAATCAGAATGTAATCAGAAAGTAATCAGGATTACAGGGTATTTTGAAAGTAATTGATTAAATTAAATTACAAGTAATCAGATTTTTGGCTGATTAATGATTACAATGATTACTTGAAGAATTGTAATCAATTACAGCTGATTAACGATTACAATTACAATTACCCCAACTCTGGATGGTGCAGACAATAAATTGTAAATATAGTGAAATTCCGATGAAGTACCTTGCAGATCGGTTATTTATGTCTTTTTGTTAGAACTTACATTAAATTGTATATATGTTGACATGCAGGTGAAGTACCTTGCAGATCGGTTATTTCTTTTAATGGAGTATACAATAATTTGTATAATGGTGACATGTAGACAAAAAACCTTGCACATCGGGTATTTCTGTCTTTTTGTTAGAACTTACATTAAATTGTCTGTATGGTTACATGCAGGTGAAGTACCTTGCAGATCGGTTATTTCTTTTAATGGAGTATACAATAATTTGTATAATGGTGACATGTAGACAAAAAACCTTGCACATCGGGTATTTCTGTCTTTTTGTTAGAACTTACATTAAATTGTCTGTATGGTTACATGCAGGTGAAGTACCTTGCAGATCGGTTATTTCTTTTAATGGAGTATACAATAATTTGTATAATGGTGACATGTAGACAAAAAACCTTGCACATCGGGTATTTCTGTCTTTTTGTTAGAACTTACATTAAATTGTCTGTATGGTTACATGCAGGTGAAGTACCTTGCAGATCGGTTATTTCTTTTAATGGAGTATACAATAATTTGTATAATGGTGACATGTAGACAAAAAACCTTGCACATCGGGTATTTCTGTCTTTTTGTTAGAACTTACATTAAATTGTCTGTATGGTTACATGCAGGTGAAGTACCTTGCAGATCGGTTATTTCTTTTAATGGAGTATACAATAATTTGTATAATGGTGACATGTAGACAAAAAACCTTGCACATCGGGTATTTCTGTCTTTTTGTTAGAACTTACATTAAATTGTCTGTATGGTTACATGCAGGTGAAGTACCTTGCAGATCGGTTATTTCTTTTAATGGAGTATACAATAATTTGTATAATGGTGACATGTAGACAAAAAACCTTGCACATCGGGTATTTCTGTCTTTTTGTTAGAACTTACATTAAATTGTCTGTATGGTTACATGCAGGTGAAGTACCTTGCAGATCGGTTATTTCTTTTAATGGAGTATACAATAATTTGTATAATGGTGACATGTAGACAAAAAACCTTGCACATCGGGTATTTCTGTCTTTTTGTTAGAACTTACATTAAATTGTCTGTATGGTTACATGCAGGTGAAGTACCTTGCAGATCGGTTATTTCTTTTAATGGAGTATACAATAATTTGTATAATGGTGACATGTAGACAAAAAACCTTGCACATCGGGTATTTCTGTCTTTTTGTTAGAACTTACATTAAATTGTCTGTATGGTTACATGCAGGCGAAGTACCTTGCAGATCGGTTATTTCTTTTAATGGAGTATACAATAATTTGTATAATGGTGACATGTAGACAAAAAACCTTGCACATCGGGTATTTCTGTCTTTTTGTTAGAACTTACATTAAATTGTCTGTATGGTTACATGCAGGTGAAGTACCTTGCAGATCGGTTATTTCTTTTAATGGAGTATACAATAATTTGTATAATGGTGACATGTAGACAAAAAACCTTGCACATCGGGTATTTCTGTCTTTTTGTTAGAACTTACATTAAATTGTCTGTATGGTTACATGCAGGTGAAGTACCTTGCAGATCGGTTATTTCTTTTAATGGAGTATACAATAATTTGTATAATGGTGACATGTAGACAAAAAACCTTGCACATCGGGTATTTCTGTCTTTTTGTTAGAACTTACATTAAATTGTCTGTATGGTTACATGCAGGTGAAGTACCTTGCAGATCGGTTATTTCTTTTAATGGAGTATACAATAATTTGTATAATGGTGACATGTAGACAAAAAACCTTGCAGATCGGGTATTTCTGTCTTTTTGTTAGAACTTACATTAAATTGTCTGTATGGTTACATGCAGGTGAAGTACCTTGCAGATCGGTTATTTCTTTTAATGGAGTATACAATAATTTGTATAATGGTGACATGTAGACAAAAAACCTTGCACATCGGGTATTTCTGTCTTTTTGTTAGAACTTACATTAAATTGTCTGTATGGTTACATGCAGGTGAAGTACCTTGCAGATCGGTTATTTCTTTTAATGGAGTATACAATAATTTGTATAATGGTGACATGTAGACAAAAAAACTTGCACATCGGGTATTTCTGTATTTTTGTTAGAACTTACATTAAATTGTCTGTATGGTTACATGCAGGTGAAGTACCTTGCAGATCGGTTATTTCTTTTAATGGAGTATACAATAATTTGTATAATGGTGACATGTAGACAAAAAACCTTGCACATCGGGTATTTCTGTCTTTTTGTTAGAACTTACATTAAATTGTCTGTATGGTTACATGCAGGTGAAGTACCTTGCAGATCGGTTATTTCTTTTAATGGAGTATACAATAATTTGTATAATGGTGACATGTAGACAAAAAACCTTGCACATCGGGTATTTCTGTCTTTTTGTTAGAACTTACATTAAATTGTCTGTATGGTTACATGCAGGTGAAGTACCTTGCAGATCGGTTATTTCTTTTAATGGAGTATACAATAATTTGTATAATGGTGACATGTAGACAAAAAACCTTGCACATCGGGTATTTCTGTCTTTTTGTTAGAACTTACATTAAAGTGTCTGTATAGTTACATGCAGGTGAAGTACCTTGCAGATCGGTTATTTCTTTTAATGGAGTATACAATAATTTGTATAATGGTGACATGTAGACAAAAAACCTTGCACATCGGGTATTTCTGTCTTTTTGTTAGAACTTACATTAAATTGTCTGTATGGTTACATGCAGGTGAAGTACCTTGCAGATCGGTTATTTCTTTTAATGGAGTATACAATAATTTGTATAATGGTGACATGTAGACAAAAAACCTTGCACATCGGGTATTTCTGTCTTTTTGTTAGAACTTACATTAAATTGTCTGTATGGTTACATGCAGGTGAAGTACCTTGCAGATCGGTTATTTCTTTTAATGGAGTATACAATAATTTGTATAATGGTGACATGTAGACAAAAAACCTTGCACATCGGGTATTTCTGTCTTTTTGTTAGAACTTACATTAAATTGTCTGTATGGTTACATGCAGGTGAAGTACCTTGCAGATCGGTTATTTCTTTTAATGGAGTATACAATAATTTGTATAATGGTGACATGTAGACAAAAAACCTTGCACATCGGGTATTTCTGTCTTTTTGTTAGAACTTACATTAAATTGTCTGTATGGTTACATGCAGGTGAAGTACCTTGCAGATCGGTTATTTCTTTTAATGGAGTATACAATAATTTGTATAATGGTGACATGTAGACAAAAAACCTTGCACATTGGGTATTTCTGTCTTTTTGTTAGAACTTACATTAAATTGTCTGTATGGTTACATGCAGGTGAAGTACCTTGCAGATCGGTTATTTCTTTTAATGGAGTATACAATAATTTGTATAATGGTGACATGTAGACAAAAAACCTTGCACATCGGGTATTTCTGTCTTTTTGTTAGAACTTACATTAAATTGTCTGTATGGTTACATGCAGGTGAAGTACCTTGCAGATCGGTTATTTCTTTTAATGGAGTATACAATAATTTGTATAATGGTGACATGTAGACAAAAAACCTTGCACATCGGGTATTTCTGTCTTTTTGTTAGAACTTACATTAAATTGTCTGTATGGTTACATGCAGGTGAAGTACCTTGCAGATCGGTTATTTCTTTTAATGGAGTATACAATAATTTGTATAATGGTGACATGTAGACAAAAAACCTTTCACATCGGGTATTTCTGTCTTTTTGTTAGAACTTACATTAAATTGTCTGTATGGTTACATGCAGGTGAAGTACCTTGCAGATCGGTTATTTCTTTTAATGGAGTATACAATAATTTGTATAATGGTGACATGTAGACAAAAAACCTTGCACATCGGGTATTTCTGTCTTTTTGTTAGAACTTACATTAAATTGTCTGTATGGTTACATGCAGGTGAAGTACCTTGCAGATCGGTTATTTCTTTTAATGGAGTATACAATAATTTGTATAATGGTGACATGTAGACAAAAAACCTTGCACATCGGGTATTTCTGTCTTTTTGTTAGAACTTACATTAAATTGTCTGTATGGTTACATGCAGGTGAAGTACCTTGCAGATCGGTTATTTCTTTTAATGGAGTATACAATAATTTGTATAATGGTGACATGTAGACAAAAAACCTTGCACATCGGGTATTTCTGTCTTTTTGTTAGAACTTACATTAAATTGTCTGTATGGTTACATGCAGGTGAAGTACCTTGCAGATCGGTTATTTCTTTTAATGGAGTATACAATAATTTGTATAATGGTGACATGTAGACAAAAAACCTTGCACATCGGGTATTTCTGTCTTTTTGTTAGAACTTACATTAAATTGTCTGTATGGTTACATGCAGGTGAAGTACCTTGCAGATCGGTTATTTCTTTTAATGGAGTATACAATAATTTGTATAATGGTGACATGTAGACAAAAAACCTTGCACATCGGGTATTTCTGTCTTTTTGTTAGAACTTACATTAAATTGTCTGTATGGTTACATGCAGGTGAAGTACCTTGCAGATCGGTTATTTCTTTTAATGGAGTATACAATAATTTGTATAATGGTGACATGTAGACAAAAAACCTTGCACATCGGGTATTTCTGTCTTTTTGTTAGAACTTACATTAAATTGTCTGTATGGTTACATGCAGGTGAAGTACCTTGCAGATCGGTTATTTCTTTTAATGGAGTATACAATAATTTGTATAATGGTGACATGTAGACAAAAAACCTTGCACATCGGGTATTTCTGTCTTTTTGTTAGAACTTACATTAAATTGTTTGTATGGTTACATGCAGGTGAAGTACCTTGCAGATCGGTTATTTCTTTTAATGGAGTATACAATAATTTGTATAATGGTGACATGTAGACAAAAAACCTTGCACATCGGGTATTTCTGTCTTTTTGTTAGAACTTACATTAAATTGTCTGTATGGTTACATGCAGGTGAAGTACCTTGCAGATCGGTTATTTCTTTTAATGGAGTATACAATAATTTGTATAATGGTGACATGTAGACAAAAAACCTTGCACATCGGGTATTTCTGTCTTTTTGTTAGAACTTACATTAAATTGTCTGTATGGTTACATGCAGGTGAAGTACCTTGCAGATCGGTTATTTCTTTTAATGGAGTATACAATAATTTGTCTAATGGTGACATGTAGACAAAAAACCTTGCACATCGGGTATTTCTGTCTTTTTGTTAGAACTTACATTAAAGTGTCTGTATGGTTACATGCAGGTGAAGTACCTTGCAGATCGGTTATTTCTTTTAATGGAGTATACAATAATTTGTATAATGGTGACATGTAGACAAAAAACCTTGCACATCGGGTATTTCTGTCTTTTTGTTAGAACTTACATTAAATTGTCTGTATGGTTACATGCAGGTGAAGTACCTTGCAGATCGGTTATTTCTTTTAATGGAGTATACAATAATTTGTATAATGGTGACATGTAGACAAAAAACCTTGCACATCGGGTATTTCTGTCTTTTTGTTAGAACTTACATTAAATTGTCTGTATGGTTACATGCAGGTGAAGTACCTTGCAGATCGGTTATTTCTTTTAATGGAGTATACAATAATTTGTATAATGGTGACATGTAGACAAAAAACCTTGCACATCGGGTATTTCTGTCTTTTTGTTAGAACTTACATTAAATTGTCTGTATGGTTACATGCAGGTGAAGTACCTTGCAGATCGGTTATTTCTTTTAATGGAGTATACAATAATTTGTATAATGGTGACATGTAGACAAAAAACCTTGCACATCGGGTATTTCTGTCTTTTTGTTAGAACTTACATTAAATTGTCTGTATGGTTACATGCAGGTGAAGTACCTTGCAGATCGGTTATTTCTTTTAATGGAGTATACAATAATTTGTATAATGGTGACATGTAGACAAAAAACCTTGCACATCGGGTATTTCTGTCTTTTTGTTAGAACTTACATTAAATTGTCTGTATGGTTACATGCAGGTGAAGTACCTTGCAGATCGGTTATTTCTTTTAATGGAGTATACAATAATTTGTATAATGGTGACATGTAGACAAAAAACCTTGCACATCGGGTATTTCTGTCTTTTTGTTAGAACTTACATTAAATTGTCTGTATGGTTACATGCAGGTGAAGTACCTTGCAGATCGGTTATTTCTTTTAATGGAGTATACAATAATTTGTATAATGGTGACATGTAGACAAAAAACCTTGCACATCGGGTATTTCTGTCTTTTTGTTAGAACTTACATTAAATTGTCTGTATGGTTACATGCAGGTGAAGTACCTTGCAGATCGGTTATTTCTTTTAATGGAGTATACAATAATTTGTATAATGGTGACATGTAGACAAAAAACCTTGCACATCGGGTATTTCTGTCTTTTTGTTAGAACTTACATTAAATTGTCTGTATGGTTACATGCAGGTGAAGTACCTTGCAGATCGGTTATTTCTTTTAATGGAGTATACAATAATTTGTATAATGGTGACATGTAGACAAAAAACCTTGCACATCGGGTATTTCTGTCTTTTTGTTAGAACTTACATTAAATTGTCTGTATGGTTACATGCAGGTGAAGTACCTTGCAGATCGGTTATTTCTTTAATGGAGTATACAATAATTTGTATAATGGTGACATGTAGACAAAAAACCTTGCACATCGGGTATTTCTGTCTTTTTTTAGAACTTACATTAAATTGTTTGTATGGTTACATGCAGGTGAAGTACCTTGCAGATCGGTTATTTC
>NC_086374.1:38675311-38696081 GCF_036588685.1 Mytilus trossulus | reverse complement strand
CAGTAGCATGGGTTCGAATCCCGGCGAGGGAAGAATCAAAAATTTGCGAAAGCAAATTTACAGATCTAACATTGTTGGGTTGATGTTTAGACGAGTTGTATATACATTATGTACACAGCCATGTATCACCATCATTGATGGCGATCCGATGGATACATCTGTTGTAGGGTTGTCACTGACTCAGACGTACTTATGAATATAATTATTTTCTGTGACTGTATCTTACATTAATTTGTAGGATCCTTTACTATAGATAATTTAGCTGATCTGTAACAATAACATCTTCATGCCTTATATATCATGTACTGTAGTACGCTGCTAGATTAAAACTGACGTGGAAAGGTAACACATGGCCAGCGAAAGCTCTTTTTTTGAGAGCCCAGGTGGTCGTGTGGTCTAGCGGGACGGCTGCAGTGCAGGCGATTTGGTGTCACGATATCACAGTAGCATGGGTTCGAATCCCGGCGAGGGAAGAATCAAAAATTTGCGAAAGCAAATTTACAGATCTAACATTGTTGGGTTGATGTTTAGACGAGTTGTATATATATATATATATATATATATATAACATGCATGGATACCTTTATTCTAACATATTGGAAATTGAAACATAAAAAGATGCTACCACTTTTTCTCAAACTATTAAATTGTTCCCAAAAACCAAAACAAATGTAATACATGTAACAAAAAATACTTCAGACTAACTTACTGATGGTAGTCTTTCTGGAAGGTTTCATTTATAAGAGCCTCTCCTTGCTTGTAGTATTCTTCAGCTAAACATAATTCAAAATTTTTATTCAATAGTAATCCTAAAGATAACATTACCATGATTATGATAAGCAATAAAAAAGATCAAGTTTGAGTATGAATTCAGATGTCATTGTGTCCTAATGCTTCCATTTTATTTGACTATTGGTAGTGCTCGAAAACTTTCTTGTACATGTAATGGCATAATCTGATAAACTTTTTCTTTTGTTTCTAGGAAATTTATATGTCATTTAATAGTAATCGTATTGTAATAATTAAATACAGTACTAATGATATCAAAATGTTACAAGGAAACTATAACTTTGTATATTACAAATTAAGCAGGAAGAACTTTGCCTTTCACATGATCATAAATGTGTTTTTTCAGTAGTTTGAAAAAAAGACACATTCTGTATGTGCCTGTCCCAAGTAAGGAGCCTTTAATTCAGTGGCTGTTGTTTGTTGATTTGTTACATACTTGCTTTTCATACATAAATGAGGTCATTAGTTTCTAGTTTGAATTGTTTTACATTTTTATTTTATTTCTGGGCCTTTAACAGATGACTATCGGGTATGGGCTTTGCTCATTGATGAAAGCTGTAAGTTGACCTTAGCTGTAAAAATCTGCAACGTTTGGTCCCTTGTGGAGAGTTGTCACATTTGCAATCATACAACATCTTTTTTGATACCACCCATTTACTCACACTCATTAAAATAACAACAAAAATATTTGAATGTCTTTAAAAGTTTCAAGTTAAAACAAAGACTAATAGAGCCAATTTTAGTTAAGAACTTATATACCATTGCATGCATATATATGCAAAAAGTTTTTACAATCAGAATTCTCTAAATTTTACAATACCTTTAAGTTCTTCTGGTGATAAGGGCTTTTCTTCTACAACTTCTTTTGCTTCCTTTTCTATAAAATTTAAGTCAAATATTTATATAAACAGTGACATAAATTCAGTAGTTTAAACAGCTACCAATATTGTATACATATAAAGTTACATGTATCTAAATAATCTAACAATAAAATGAAAAATATTTATATGAAGAGTACATTTGTTATTATTTTTATATAGCAGACAGTTTTTATTACTGTTCCTTTAGCTGATGATGAAATTTCATATACATTTTGTTACATAAGCAAATTCACATTTTTTAATTTTTATAAACTACTTTAGCTAGATTGTTTTTGTTTTTTTTACTTTAAACAAAAGAAAATAAGTTAAATTGTGAAGTGGAATAATTAATTTGAATAATAGAAAAAAAATATTAATCAGCAAACACTCAAAAGCATATAGCATAATACAAAACTTGCAACAATATACAAAAATAAAGTATACAAAACACACAACAATAAAAAATGAATATAGAAAAATAATAAAAGGATAGTAAAATATACATCTATTCACCGATGTGTGTACATATATATCATTTATATAAATCAATATCATCAACCAAAAATATAAAGAGGAACAGGGTATATGTTCGAGTGTAAAATAATGATAATGAAAAATTAATATTTTGAAAACTTTGGATTCCTTACTTTTTCTTCTCATTGTTTAAGGAACTTAGAATTGAATATATGAACATAGAGAAAGGGGAGACAACTCTTAAATACAAGTATTTTGACTCTCACAATCTTTTTACAAATTTTTAGGTATTTATACATTTTGTACCTAAAAATTGTTAGTCTTGAGTTTGATTGATATCAAGTACAAATGAAGTAAATAAAGATCTTTCCTCTCTAAATTCAAAGTTATCCTATTAATTTATTTCTGGAAAAGCTTTAAAGTTAAGTTAAACGAAAGGTCACTCATTTGAAGAGTAATTTCATGTGTTTGCAATTTGCAAACAAAGTTTCTATATATTCAATTGAATCACACTAAAGACTTGAAGAGGTATTTTGTATTATAAACTTCTTCAAATAAATTGACTTCAAATTCATTTATCAGTGTTCCTGAAACCACATTAAAGGATTTTGTCTCAGTACTTTCAATGTCTAACAAAACTTTTCAGATAGTTGCTGATTCTATATAAAATTCCCTTAATGATTTTGAGGAAGAAAATATATCCTATCAACATTGTTTACATAGATCTGCATGTATTACTTGATCATAATGGTTATAATCAATTTAACTTAAATTTACATGTAGCTGTAAGGCATATATAAAACCCTTTTAACCATGCATATATATATATCCAAAAAATATACATGTACACCACAGAAACAATATTTACATGGTGTTTTTCCATCATGCATCTGAAGCAAAATGGTAAAATTTAAAGCAAAAATCCTCCACTGTTATTGATCTTTCCATTTTCCATGAGCAGCAGAATATATTTGATGTACAGTGTACATGGGATTTATAGACAGCCTCACCTTGTACATATATATCTTCTAACTTCTGATTCTGGGACACTAACTGGGGAGGGGAACCAGGCTGAATGTATTGTTTTACCTCTGTAGTTATCTCCCCTGATGGTTCTATTGTCATCTGATAGACTTGTCCTCTGACTGTTCCCTCTTTGTTAGGTTTATAGATAACAACCTCTCTTTTCTTGTTTCCATTTATACTCCTGCTTATCTGATCTACCTCATCCATGTTAAGTCTTTTCTCATTAATAATCTTGGGAAAGTCCTCCATTGTATATTTTCTTGGTTTTGTATAAGATTCTGGGTACTTGAGTTTGTAATAAGTCTTTATATACTCTTGCCTCCCTTCCATCAAGTCAAAAACAGGCATATCATAATAATTACTCCGCCAATCTACAGCTTTCACTTCAGCTTGCTTTTCTTTTTTACTTTCTTGAGTAGCTTTCCACGTCTTCAATGTCTCTTGTATTTGGGTATATGTTTGGGTAGCCTTCTGTTCGTAAGCCTCCTTGACTTTTTTATCAAAATGTTTCAGCTCTTCCTGATCTACAACAACATTCATATTATCTCTGAGATGCTTTTTATGCTGGGTTTTTCTCGCCTCCTCTACCTCCTCTACTGATTGTTTTCTTTGACTCAAGGTCTTTAAAGCTTCTTTAAACTGTTTTTCAAACACAGGCTTGAGTTGTTCAAAAGCTTCTGGATTTATTTTCTTCAACAGCTGTTCATTGAGGTTTTGTAATTTTTCTTGTTGAGACTCCATAGGCTGCCTGCTGTCCTGACTTGCCATTACATTATCTAAATCTATTTCTTTGTCACTTTCTTTTGTAGATCCATCATCTTTCTGAGTCTCTAGTTCAAGAGATTCATCCATTTTTAAATGAGAAGGCCACTTACCATTCCTTCTTTGCTTTTCCCATTCATTTGCATCATTACCATCACCATTGTCTTGTGCACTTGGTATGTTATTCTTTTCAGCGTTTCTTTTAACATCTGCAATCTGATCTTGCCTCACTGTTTTGTGTGGCAAGTCATCAGATTTAGTTTGGGCATGCTTATTAGAAGTGCTACTAGGATTATACTTAGAAGTGCTAGATAGATCACCCACAATATTAGTAGAACTAAAACTACCATGTGCATCAACTTTACCTGCAGTATCTGTACCGTCTTCTGGTTCACTTCCTGATTCAGCAGACTCTGTCATGGATTCAATACTATGATCATTTAACCACTGATCATAATCTTCCTCAGACAAGGTATCTTCAACATTTTTCTTCAGTTCAACCTCTTCTAAATTTGTTGGCTGATCACCTGTGACTTTATTTACATCATTATCTTTCTCCAGCATCTTCTCATTATTAGCCTGGTTTACGTTCTCTTCTGGTTTCCTATTATCATTTGATCCTGATCTTTCAATTTTGTTATCTGCATGATCATTTGTTCCTATTGCACTAGCAGGAAAGCCTTCTCCCTTTTCAGAAGAAGGTCCAGGTTTAGAATTTGGACCAGTGTCTTCTTTATCATTTTTATGAGATTCACCTATTTGATCCTTAATAACATTAGCATTAACAGTGTCCTTATTTATATCATTTTGATTCATTTCTTGAACAAGATCATTTTTAACTGATTCATCAACCTTTTCTGATTTAGGTTTTATGTTTTCTACATCTTTAATACCTTTGCTTTCTTTATCGTCTTGAACATTAAGTTTTCTATCATTCTCAGCCTTTTGATTTACTTTTTCATCTGAGAACTGATTTTGAATTGATTGTTCATTAGATTTAACAACATTCTCTACATGTGAATTAATATTATCATCAGCTTTCCTACCTTGTGTATTTACAGTTTTATCAGTATTGGCGTTTATGTCTTGTTCTGATTTAAAGTCTTTCTTTGGTGTCTGTGGAATTTCTGTGGTTATTTTTTCTGGTTTTACGTCTTCCTTTGAGACCTGTTGGTTTTCAGCGTAAGCTAATGAAACACATAAACAAACCAGAAAAACTATTTCCAATGAGAAGATGACGCTGGTGTTTCTTTTGTAACCAGCTTTCTTCATTTTGAATTTCTCAAGATATTGGTAACAAACTTAACACCTAAAAAAGAAAAAAGATTTTTTTTTAGTTACATAAAATTGAGAATAGAAATGGGGAATGTGTCAAAGAGACAACAACCCGACCAAATAAAAAAACAACAGCAGAGGGTCACCAACAGGTCTTCAATGTAGCGAGAAATTCTTGCACCCGGAGGCGTCCTTCAGCTGGCCCCTAAACAAATATATATACTAGTTCAGTGATAATTATATAATGAACGCCATACTAATTTCCAAATTGTACACAAGAAACTAAAATTAAAATAATACAAGACTAACAAAGGCCAGAGGCTCCAGACTTGGGACAGGCGCAAAAATGTGGCGGGGTTAAACATTTTTGTGAGATCTCAACCCCCCCCCCCCCATACCTCTAACCAATGTAGAAAAGTAAACGCATAACAATACGCACATTAAAATTCAGTTCAAGAGAAGTCCGAGTCTGATGTCAGAAGATGTAACCAAAGAAAATAAACAAAATGAAAATAATATGGGGACGGAGTCCCCATTAACAGTAGAAAATTCAATAAAAAAAAAGTCGGGAAAATTTCCCGAATTTTTCATTGTACTAATGAACTCAAAATCATTCAATTTTTTTTTATGTCATGTTTTGAAATCCCCGACCTGCGCAGAAATCTACAATGTACTTCCTTTTCCGGTTTTGTTAGTATGAATCTTTAAGTAAAATATATTTACCAGTCTATTATGAATAGGAAGGAAAACAATTATCAATTTCATTTTTAATAATTCCTTGATATGAAAAAACGTTACATGATGAAAGCGTTTCTTTGTTTACATAGCATGTGACGTCATAACTTAAATGACGTCACAACTAAAATCCCTAACAACAGAACCAAAATCGGAAACGTTACGGTATTTCCGTTTCTTTTTTTTTTTACAAATATTTAAGTTAAAATAAAAATCATACAGACTTCGTCCCCATTTACAGGTAAGGCCTGCCTCATATTACATAAATAACAACAGACTACTAGCAGTACATTTATAAGAAACCCATGCAAATATTTTGAATTTTAAAATGATTAACTTCGGAACAAAGTATATATATATTTTAATCTTTAATATCAAAAATGTTGAAAGATTTAAATGAAAAATTATTAAAAATGCAATAAGTGATTGTTAGAAAAATTTTGAAATTATTAGAATGTGAATCCTCTGGTCCAAGACTATTGATAGCTAGTACTACTAAGTCTAAGGACTGGTGTAAATCACTTCTGTTCAATGGACGAAACTACAAAATACATCTTCTGATAAGTGATAACTCAAGTCAACTGCAAATTGTGATGTTGACTGACCGATTTTACACAGGAAAAGAATTATAATAGTCATCATCATACTTTTAATAACAGATTAGAAACTCATGTGATGGTAATAAGGGGATTACCTGTAATCAAACCGGCTGTAAATGTAAATTAGGTGCACATGAGAGTCAGAAACTTGTCAGAAACATGAAGACTGGTAGAATTATAGAGTTAAATACATCATGACAATAAGGTTTGGTGAAAGAGGACAGGGCGTACTCAAAGGGCACAGTGTGGCAGTCTGGAAAGGACAGTGGATCACCCTGTAGCTGTAAAAACGATCAAGCTTGAACACTTGTGACCTCTATAAACAAGACGCCCAGGAGCACAAGACTTTTTGGTGACATCAAATAATAATGTTTGAAATAAATAATATTCATTTTGGCTATACGATACTCAATAGCCAATACAATAAATACGGTATCAGGTCCGTTCGCGCCCAATATACTTTCGCACTCTACACGTTCGCACCTCGCACGTTCGCACTCAAGGTCCGTTCGCACTCTACACGTTCGCGCCCAATTTTAATTCAAATTCCAGTTGAATTATTGGAAAATCATGATTGCTGTTTTTAATTGCTTTGATGTAAATACTGAATGTATTTATAGCTTGGTATGAGTAAAAGATGAAATATTTAAATGAAAAACACAATAGATAATTGTTTTTAATAGCTTGGTCCCTTTTATCTGAAACAATGAAATAATAAAATATAGCAGTACACTATTATGTAAACCAAAACATGATAAAATTTATTCAACGCACAAAAAAAAACGTAGTCAGAATCTCATTTCATTTTGAAACAAGTCAATGAAACATAGTTATAGGCAATACACTAATCAAAACATGATCAAGTGTTATTCAACACAAAATGAAACGTTGACAGAATCCTACTTTAATTGGAAAGGAATATTTTTTTTTAACAATACACTCTCAAAAACATGATTAAGATTTTTTCAACACATAAAAAATGCTGTCTCGATTTATTTTGAGACAATGAAATCAATTATACTTTCAAGAATACAACTTGCCAAAACTTGATTACAAAGTTATTAAACACAAATTGGGCGCGAACATGTAGGGTGCGAACGGACTTTGGGTGCGAACATGTGGGGTGCGAAAGTGAAAGGGGGCGAACAGGAGTGGGTGCGAACGTAAATGGGCGCGAACGGACCCGGATTCATAAATACTAAGAAAAAAACAGTTTTTGGCAAACTTGGTTTCTCTACCTTTTGGAGCACTTCTCATCCCAGTTATTATCGTGGTTTAGGTTGCTTATTCTTTTTATATTTTTAAGTAGTTGATTGAGATCTTTTTTCGTGCTGTGGTGTACAGCTATTGCTTTAATTTGTCCCTGGGTATCACTATCTGATAAATTAATCTTCAGGGGCTCTTTTTTTACAGCAGTTCTAGCTGATTTTGTGCAAAACATGAGTTATGAAATGTTGCAAATTTTAGGGAAGTCTTACCTAATTATCTATCTTACAAAAACTGAGCTATGTCAAATAGCATGTCGCTATAAATCGTCGCAAATTCAGTTAATTTTGCCACGTCCTTTTCACTCGTTCCCTTTTCCATCCATGTTTTTTGTTTTGGTTGTGTGGGGAAATTTGATTGGTTGTTCCACCGGAAACAAGATTACCTATTTGTTTCGTCCCATATATATTCGCCCTATCTTTGGACCATTTAAAAAATATATAATTGGGTGTTAAAACTATACTAATAAAAAAAAATCTTATTCGATCTCTTATTTAGAAATAAGGTAGATACTCAATTGGAATAAAGCAAAACAAAAAGGGTGAAAAAGCCAAATGTGTTCACCTATCGAAAACCAAGGATCTAGTTATCATCCTTGCAGTAATGCACACAAAAATCATAATATGGCTATACAGGAATATATTGATATTATTAGATATACTGTTCCTAGGGCTATAAAAGATATAAGAAAATACTGACACTTGATTTCTCACAGAATTGGCATGTACTGGAAATATTTCAAGATAATTTGTCCTGCTAAAAAAAGACCGGCATCAATTAAAAGCTGTGTTTTGTATAACAAAATCATCAAAATACTGGATAGAACATAAACAACTAGTTTTGGACAATAACGATTTTTATAGATGAATTAAGATAGGTGAAATACGTTTGAATTACGACTGTATGTGGAAAAACATATTTATGATAAACCAGATAAAATTTTCAAAGAGATGTTGTTTACCGAGCTCGCAAATTTCAAATGAGATACGATACGGGAAAATATATCGATCCTATAACAAACTTTTTCTAAATATATATATATATTTTTTACCAATTCGACATTGAAATTTGATCTTTGGATATTGTTTCTATAGTTATAAATGCTGATTGTGTTATTTTAAAATTAAAACCACTAATTATAAATATAAAACTCTATCAGATTACTTTTGGAGCAGTTATGAGTCTTTGAAGCATGCTCACAAATGTCTTTTGGTGAAATCATTTCCATATTGGTCAATATTTTTCTTTGCTTCGACCAGCTTTGGAGGAGATATAATTAAAGAATTGATATGAATCAGCACAGAAGTTTACTTCCTATCTCATTTAGCCCCAATCATCATGTCAGGCATTGTCATAACTTAAAACCAATAAATGTATTCTAATCTGAGAAACCAATTCGACATTTTAACAAAAAAAAAATTACTAATGATACTGACGATCCACCACAAAGTAATATAAATAGAACCATACCAATAGTAAGCAAATACATATAAAAAAGATGTGGTATGATTGCCACTGAGACAATTCTCCACAAGAGACCACATCGACACAGAAATTGACAACTACAGGTCACTGTACGGCCATAAACAATGAGCAAAGTCAATACCGCCCAATCAGCTATAAAAGGCCCCGAAATAAAAATATAAAACAATTCAAACAAGAAAACTAATGGCCTTATTTATGTTCAAAGAATAAACAAAAAACTAATATGTAACACATACATAAACGACAACCACTATGTTACAGGCTCCTTATATCATGTTCTCAAATCTAGATATCATCTCACATTTAGAAAAAAACACGTGAAAAAATGAACCTATTATGTGTTGTTCTCCTAGCTACAAAATGTATCCAAAATCAAAGATGTAGAACATGTTCTATCATAATCATTTGGTAACTAATGTAATTACTGTCTCCCCCATGCCTGTTTTAAACATAAAAAAAAAAAAAAAAAATAGCACTCCTAATGCTCAGATCGGTTGTTACTGTGCAACACAGTTAATAACACCATATAGGAAAAACATAGAACTCCTTTTGTCATTAGACATTGTCAAACATCCAAAAATACTATCCAAACTCATCTGTGTCCACACTTGTTATAAATATAATATATTTATTTTTAAAAAATACATAATAATTTCACAGTTTTATCAATCTGTCGATCCCTGTTTATCTGGACATTGTACACGAAAAGGGCCGGGGTGTTCTCTTGCTATGATAGTGGCTAACACAGACGTGCCGCTGGTATGGGTCACTTTTTTTTGTATCAGAGAAAGTCATTTATATCAATTTTACAGAGGTAATACATCAATGGATATAATTTGACATTGTCAATGGGTCCGGCATAAATGTTTGTGTCCGCGACCTATCATTGAGTGGTTTTCGTTGGTAGCTGTATGTCATATTTGATTTTCGTTCATTGGGTATGTTTTTTTTTATTATTGTTTAACGGCCGTACGGTAACCTATATTTGTTGATTTTTGTGTCATTTAATTGGTCTCTTGTGGAGAGCTGTCTCATTAGCAATTATATAGATATAGGAAGATGTGGCGTGAGTGCCAATGAGACAACTCTCCATCACAGTAACAATTTAAAAAGTAAACCATTATAGATTAAAGTACGGCCTTCAACACGGAGACTTGGTTCACACCGAACAACAAGCTATAAAGGGCCCCAAAATTACTAGTGTAAAACCATTCAAACGGAAAAACCAACGCCACATCTTCTTTTTTTTTATATTCCAGGAAGACATCATTCAATTATTTATACATGTATGTTTATCAAGTTATTTTGTATTTTGTTGGAAGAGCTGTTAGATATCTACACCGCTGGTAATTTTACCCTATAGTTGTTGCAATCGTGGATAATATAATTGAGAATGAAAATGAATAATGTGTCAAAGAGACAACAACCTGACTAAAGACACTAAAGAGCAAACAGCAGCTGGTGGCCTTCATTACAGCGAGAAAATCTTGCATCCGGAGGCGTGCTTCAGTGGACCATAACTTGACAAATATGTGTACTAGTTCAGTGATAATGGACTCAAACCAAACTCTAAAATATATAAAAGAAACGAAAATTTTATTTTCATACAAAACTTACAAAGGCAAGAGGCCTGGGTCAAAATGCGGCGGGGTTAACCATATTTTTTGTGATCTCAACCCTCCCCTAGGCCTATACCTCTTGCCATTGTAGAAAAAAAAAATATGCACAATAAAACTCAGTTTCAAAAAAAGTCCGAGTCCGATGTCAGATAGATTAACAGAAGAAACTAAACAAAATGACAATGATACATACGTTTTCAAAGGACTACTAGCAGTTACTGACATGTAAAGCTCTAGACCTCAATTAAACTGATTGAACCTTGAAAGATTATGTCTTCATCATATGAATATCAAGCACAACCCCTCCCGTTAGGGGTTTAGTATTATACCATTATAAAATATATGAGAAGAATTTAACCCGTATATCAAGTCAACAACTACCATTTTCTGTGTGCTAATGATCAATGTCAGTAAAGTCTTAAGTTTTGCAGTTTATCCACATTGTTACACATATTCGTCCTTTTACTTTGTTTTAGTTGCTTCCTTAGTAGGTTCGGTGTTGTCTCTTTTGACGTTCTTTATTTAAGAAATAATTCATGGAAGCCATAGATTGTTGGAAATTTACACCTGGCCTAAGCCGTGATTTTCGAATTTTATCCTGAGCGTTAGCTAGCTAGTTATAATCAGTTATCAGAGGTACCAGGCTAGTAATTAATACGTCAGACGTGCGTTTTGTCTACACAAGACTCGTCAGTGACGCTTATATCAACATATTTAGTAAGCCAATCAAATACAAAGTTGAAGAGCATTGAGGACCAACACTTCCAAAAGATTGTACCAAATACTGCTAAGGTAATCTGTGCCTGGTATAAAAAAAAATCCTTATTATATATATATATATATATATATATATATATATATATATATATATATATATATATATATATATATATATATATATATATATACCCCCAATTGGGACATTAGCTGTACGGTGGTACAAACCTAGATTAAGTGGACTTTTTGAAAACTAAATTTTTTGGGTGTGTGGACCAGATAGGCAATCCATATTAAGTATTTTTCGGTAAATTCATTGTAAGAATCGAATGTTAGAAAAATTTTTCTAAATAATTTTTTTTTGGGAGAGATAGGTTTCTGAATCCTTATTTGGTATTATCAAAAAGCCACTTTAACTTTGACCTGAATTTAGAAAGCCACTTTACTAGAATGCTTTAGCGAACCTACAACTGGCACATAAAGTGGATTGTTGTCACGTGATCAGATAGGTACGATAGTAGATAAGGTGCACACAGATATACAGATTATGTGACGTCATTAAAAAATATTGGTAGATAAGGTGTACATCGTAGTTACAAAGCGAGTTAAAGTGGCTGTTATTCGAAATATATATATTATTGTGGAAATCCCAATACGTCACAAAGCAATATGGCGATTGTTTACATCAATGTTGACAATGAGTTGACGAAAAGGAAAATAGCTCTCGATAGTGAATAAACTGCATGCAAACGTAAGTGAATCTATATATCAGATATTTTATTTAGTATAAAAGAATGCAGTATTATTCGATTTTGTTTTATAAAGAATATCAATTGTGGTAAATATAAATAATGTGTGTTGCATGAATTTAATATTTAAAATTTCAATATTTTCACAACCATAAAAGAAAGTGTGTTTATTTATATATTGTGGAATCTAACATCTGAACAAGAATTTGTGTATTAATATTCATGTCACGTGATAAGATAGGCACGATAGTAGATAAGATGCACACAGATATACAGATTATGTGACGTCATTTAAATATATTGGTAGATAAGGTGTACATCGTAGTTACAAAGCGAGTTAAAGTGGCTGTGAATCGAAATATATATATATATTATTGTGGAAATTCCAATACGTCACAAAGCAATATGGCGATTGTTTACATCAATGTTGACAATGAGTTGACAATGAGATGATGTGTTGAAACACGAAAAGGAAAATATCTCTCGAATGTGAATAAAATGCATGCAAACGTAAGTGAATCTATATATCAGATATTTTATTTGATATAAAAGAATGCAGTATTATTCGATTTTGTTTTATAAAGAATATCAATTGTGGTAAATATAAATAATGTGTGTTGCATGAATTTAATATTTGAAATTTCAATATTTTCACAACCATAAAAGAAATTGTGTTTATTTAAATATTGTGGAATCTAACATCTGAACAAGAATTTGTGTATTAATATTCATGTCACGTGATAAGATAGGCACGATAGTAGATAAGATGCACACAGATATACAGATTATGTGACGTCATTTAAATATATTGGTAGATAAGGTGTACATCGTAGTTACAAAGCGAGTTAAAGTGGCTGTGAATCGAAATATATATATATATATTATTGTGGAAATTCCAATACGTCACAAAGCAATATGGCGATTGTTTACATCATTGTTGACAATGAGTTGACAATGAGATGATGTGTTGAAACACGAAAAGGAAAATATCTCTCGAATGTGAATAAAATGCATGCAAACGTAAGTGAATCTATATATCAGATATTTTATTCAGTATAAAAGAATTCAGTATAATTCGATTTTGTTTTGTAAAGAATATCAATTGTGGTAAATGTAAATAATGTGTGTTGCATGAATTTAATATTTAAAATTTCAATATTTTCACAACCATAAAAGAAATTGTGTTTATTTAAATATTATGGAATTATACATTTGAACAAGAATTTGTGTATTAATATTCATGTCACGTGATCAGATAGGTACATGGTAGATTAGGTCCACACAGATATACAGATTATGTGACGTTATTTATATATATTAGTAGATAAGGTGTACATCGTAGTTACAAAGCGAGTTAAAGTGGCTGTTATTCGAAAATATATATATTATTGTGGAAATTCCAATACGTCACAAAGCAATATGGCGATTGTTTACATAATAATAATAAAATTCTTTATTTAACGAAGGTAACACATTTAACAATTACATGTTAATCTTCAAAAACTATCAATACAAATAAAAAACGTACAAAAATACATACAATATAAAATACATAATACAGTTAAGTAAGCACATATGCATTCAGTAGAAGAAGAAAAAGAAATACATTAGTTTCATGCATCTTTATTCTGTTCAGTTAGAAAATAGTTTGAACAGTTGGTCTTAAATGTATCTAAATTATCTATTTCTTTAATATTATTTGGTAAATTATTCCAGGTAATAAGACCAGAATATTTAAATGTTCTTTTCAAAAAATCAGAATTAGGTCTTGATACATGAAGAAGTGACATGTTCACGTCCTTAAATATGCAGCCACTTGACTTTAAGAAATATCCTTTAACATATTTGGTCGGGTTCTTGTCTCTTTGACATATTCCCCATTTCCATTTTCAATTTTATCATCAACTAAAAAGTAAAACAAGACAAAGAAAATTTGCCTGTCTGTAATTGTAGGAACTTAATTTCACACAGTGGCAATTTTCACAAATAAATTTATATTCTCGCTCTATCATTTACCGAAATCGACGAAATACCTATTTGCTGTGACGATGTTTGATATTATACAAACTAAAGGCATCTAGAACAAAATCAGAAAAGCCCGAAGTTTTTTTATTGCTTTTATTTTTCTTCTTCAAAAGTTTGACAATGGAATTTGATACACAAATCCGAACATTTGAGTTTAATAAAGCATATTACACATAGAGTTTGTTCTAGAACGGGAGCCTGTCGTGAATTTAAAAGGGATGCAAAAGACGTCACACTTCTTCTGATGTCAATCGAAGTAAAACCGTTAAATATTTTAAACTAAGCACTGGTGTTGTCACCATAACTAATTATGGTTTATTTCATACAACACAAACGATTTAAAATGGGCCGTGGCATTTTTGAGAAATAACATTAAGGCCAAAATATTGGCCATGTGGCACAGATCTTCTGAATACCATTAAAGTCAATGAGGCTATCAGTTTTTTTACAAATACTAATAAATTGCAATTAACACCAATTAAAAGACTGATCAAAATATAAAAAAAAAACACAAATACAGTAAAAACATTCGACACTTGAGAGTGATAAATGAACGAAGCAGACATACTGTGGTGTCATCAAACGAGCAATCATATACAGGTACCATGCAGAATAGCGTGACGTTATCAATTGTTGTCAGGGTTGCCATGGCGCTGTTTGATAAAGTTCGAAGCCGGGCCGATTCTTAGCAGTCAAAGGTAAAACGTTTTCCAATGCCATGGCAGTCAAAGGGTCAATACTCTATGATAAAACCACAAAAACGTAAAACGCTTCAAATTCTACAAACTGACATGTAGACTCCTGCTGTCCTTTTGTAGCTAAGTACAAAAAATGTACAAGGAGAAGACATCATATCTAAGTTTTATTTATCCGGTTGGGAACAAACCCTATATATGGTGTTTATACCTGTATAGAGGGATAAAATTATTGCTGGTGCTGGAAAAATATAAAATATGTTATTTTTGTGAAGTCCTGAAAGGCTATTTTATTTCTTGCCTTGATCCCTTTCTGCGACAGGAAAGTGTCACAGCAAGAATAAGCTTTTGGGTCGATCTGGCCCCACGTAGATCCGGTCCAAGTCGATCCGGCCCAACGTCGATCCATTCCATATGTAAAATCGGTCCGGCCCCAATAAAAAATATATTTATCATGTTTATAAGAAATAAAAATAAAGATATATATTAATTGTAATTCATAAATGTTTATGATTTTTATTATAATGTCAATAAATGTAAAAGGTGTACGGTAAAAAAATAAAAAAAGACCTTTGAAAAATATCTATTTCAGATGAGTATAAAACAACTAGGTTGATTATGTTTTTATTTCAAGTTTTCTAGATTATTGGGTATATTCATATTATAACGTATATAAAAAAACTCAAACATCAACATTAATCAGCAGTAAGGCCCTGGGTTCGTTCTCCTTACTTTTATCAAGGACGCATAATACTAAAATATTAATATTATGGGTATTTAAGTTAAATAAACCTTTTCAGATATTTAAATGGTATAAATTCTCGAAATTCACGAAAACACATGAAAATAATTAAAAGTTAATGGCTTATTTTGGAGCATTAATAGGTCATAATAATAATTCTCACTGATTGTTGTTATAATTGCCTTTGATACATTAATAATTGGAATAATCCTAATGAAACAACTGGATTATTCGGATTAATCTTAATCAAATTGGTTACGCTTCTGCGCATGTGCACCATTAGGAAATTTAATTGTGCATCCGAAAGTTTCAAAATAATGATATCATTTATTCATACAATCCATCTCGTGTTAAATTCAAGTATGTACGAGGAGAGTATGACTTCAAATCAATTATGCTTGAACAAAAATATATGGATTTAGTCATGTTAGTTGTTCTGTCTGTGTTCAGATCTTTAACGCAATCAAATCATATTCCAGTTTTGGACATGTGTTTTTTAAAACGAAGGTTAAAATATTTTATGTCAAAGAGAAGATGTGGTATGATTGCCAATGAGACTACTCTCCACAAGAGATCAAATGACACAGAAGTTAACAACTATAGGGCACAGTATGGCCATCAACAATTAGCAAAGCCCATACCGTATAGTCAGCTATAAAAGGCCCCGAAATGACATTGTAAAACAATTCAAACGAGAGATCTAACAGTCCAATCTATCAAAAACAAATATGTAACACATAAACAAAGGACAACCACTGAATGACCGACTCCGGACTAGGGACAGGAACATACAGAATGTTGCGGGGTGTGACATAAGAGGTGTGTTCATATTTTTTTTTTTATTTAAGCGTTCATCCTGAGATTGCGGTACCTTTTTGGTCACTATTTATGTGTTGCGTCTAAATATGAATTGTAACACTTTATAGTGACTGAACAGGTTGATTTAACTTCCTCAAGAAACAGAAAAAGAAGACGAATTCAATGGAACAGCTCTAGACTATTTAACATGCAAGCTGATTATAGATAGATATATAAGGATAGTAAGGTAAGTTCTCAATAGATAAATGTCTATCTAATGAAACATGCTTGGTATAATTGGTTTTTATTGTGTAGAAAGATAGTACTATGATGTTAGATGGTCTATCTAATGAAACATGCTTGGTATAATTGGTTTTTATTGTGCTTGGTATAATTGGTTTTTATTGTGTAGAAAGATAGTACTATGATGTTAGATGGTCTATCTAATGAAACATGCTTGGTATAATTGGTTTTTATTGTGTAGAAAGATAGTACTATGATGTTAGATGGTCTATCTAATGAAACATGCTTGGTATAATTGGTTTTTATTGCGACAAAAGATAGTACTATGATGTTAGATTGTCTATCTAATTAAAAACATGCTTGGTATAATTGGTTTTTATTGTGTAGAAAAATAGTACTATGATGTTAGATGATCTATCTAATGAAACATGATTGGTATAATTGGTTTTTATTGTGTAGAAAGATAGTACTATGATGTTAGATGGTCTATCTAATGAAACATGCTTGGTATAATTGGTTTTCATTGTGTAGAAGGATAGTACTATGATGTTAGATGGTCTATCTAATGAAACATGCATGGTATAATTGGTTTTTATTGTGTAGAAAGATAGTACTATGATGTTAGATGGTCTAACTAATGAAAGATGCTTGGTATAATTGGTTTTTATTGTGTAGAAAGATAGTACTATGATGTTAGATGGTCTATCTAATGAAACATGCTTGGTATAATTGGTTTTTATTGTGTAGAAAGATAGTACTATGATGTTAGATGGTCTATCTAATGAAACATGCATGGTATAATTGGTTTTTATTGTGTAGAAAGATAGTACTATGATGTTAGATGGTCTATCTAATGAAACATGCTTGGTATAATTGGTTTTTATTGTGTAGAAAGATAGTACTATGATGTTAGATGGTCTATCTAATGAAACATGCTTGGTATAATTGGTTTTTATTGTGTAGAAAGATAGTACTATGATGTTAGATGGTGTATGCAATGAAACAATGAGGTACCAAAAGAAAGAAGAAAGATTAGTCTTTCAAATTGTGATAATTTCATTATGACATAATTATTACATAATTAATTATTATGTAATTATTGTTACAGGATAAATCATCTGACTGTGATAGATTGACTCTGACACTATGTCTATTGGCCAAAGTACCACTAGTACAGGATAAATCATCTGACTGTAACAGATTTACTCTGACGCCATTTCTATTGGTCAAGGTATCATTATTGTTATAGGATAAATCATCTGACTGTGATAGATTGACTCTGACACCATGTCTATAGGTCACAGTATCATTATTGTTACGGGATAAATAATCTGACTGTGATAGATTGACTCTGACACCATGTCTATAAGTCACAGTATCATTATTATTACGGGATAAATCATCTGACTGTGATAGATTGACTCTGACACCATTTCTACTGGTCAAGGTATCATTACTGTTACAGGATAAATCATCGGACGGTGATAGATTGATTCTGACACTATGTCTATTGGCCACAGTACCACTAGTGGTACAGGATAAATCATCTGACTGTGATATATTTACTCTGACGCCATTTCTTTTGGTCAAGGTATCATTATTGTTACAGGATAAATCATCTGACTGTGATAGATTGACTCTAACACCATGTCTATAGGTCACAGTATCATTATTGTTATAGGATAAATCATTGGACTGTGATAGATTGTCTCTGACACCATGTCTATAGGTCACAGTATCATTATTGTTACAGGATAAATCATATGAATTTGATAGATTGACTCTGACATCATGTCTATATGTGACAGTATCATTATTGTTACAGGATAAATCATCTGACTGTGATAGATTGACTCTGACACAATGTCTATTGGCCACAGTACCACTAGTGGTACAGGATAAATCATCTGACTGTGATAGATTTAGTCTGACGCCATTTCTATTGGTCAAGGTATCATTATTGTTACGGGATAAATCATATGTCTGTGATAGATTAACTCTGACATCATGTCTATAGGTCAGAGTATCATTATTGTAACAGGATATATCATCTGACTGTAATAGATTGACTCTGACATCATGTCTATAGGTCACAGAACCATTATTGTTACAGGATATATCATCTGACTGTGATAGATTGACTCTGACACTATGTCTATTGGCCACAGTAGCACTGGTGGTACAGGATAAATCATCTGACTATGATTTGTGTACTCTGACGCCATTTGTTTTGGTCGAGATATCATTATTGTTACAGGATAAATCATCGGACTGTGATAGATTGACCCTGACACCATGTCTATAGGTCACAGTATCATTATTGTTACGGGATAAATCATCTGACTGTGATAGATTGACTCTTACACCATGTCTATAGGTCACAGTATCATTATTATTACGGGATAAATCATCTGACTGTGATAAATTGACTCTGACACCATGTCTATAGGCCAGAGTACCATTATTGCTACAAAATAAATCATCGGACTGTGATAGATTGATTATGACACCATGTCTATAGGTCACAGTATCATTATTGTTACGGGATAAATCATCTGACTGTGATAGATTGACTCTGACACTATGTCTATAGGTCAAAGTATCATTATTGTTACAGGATAAATCATATGACTGTGATAGATTGACTCTGACATCATGTCTATAGGTGACAGTATCATTATCTGTTACAGGATAAATCATCGGACTGTGATAGATTGATTCTGACACTATGTCTATAGGTCACAGTATCATTATAGTTACAGGAAAAATCATCTGACTGTGATAGATTGACTCTGACATCATGTCTATAGGTGACAGTATCATTATTGTTACAGGATAAATCATCTGACTGCGATAGATTGACTCTGATACTATGTCTGTTGGCCACAGTACCACTAGTGGTACAGGATAAATCATCTGACTGTGATAGATTTACTGTGACGCCATTTCTATTGGTCAAGGTATCATTATTGTTAAAGAATAAATCATCTGACTGTGATAGATTGACTCTGACACCATGTCTATAGATCACAGTATCATTATTGTTACGGGATAAATAATCTGACTGTGATATATTGACTCTGACACCATGTCTATAGGTCACAGTATCTAACACACACCTCATGCCCTTGTAACACCCTAGTCAGGCATTTATGACATTCTAGTCATACACAATCAACTATATAATACATACAGACAACATATCTTTGTTATAATTGTTCTACTGTATCTATCACACCTACATGTATAAGGTCTACATCTAACACCCCAGTCATGCCCTCATAGCACCCTAGTCAGGCAGTTGGGACATCCTAGTCATACACAATCATTTATGCCATACGTACAGACAACATATCTTTGTAATAATTGTTCTATTGTATCTATCACACCTTCATTTATAATGTCTTCATCTAACACCCCAGTCATGCCCTTGTAACACCCTTGTCTGGCATTTGTGACATCTTAGCCATACACAATCAACTTTATAATACATACAGACATCATATCTTTGTAATAATTGTTCTACTGTATCTATCACACCTACATGTATAAGGTCTACATCTAACACCCCAGTCATGCCCTCATAGCACCCTAGTTAGGCATTTGGGACATCCTAGTCATACACAATGAACTATACAATACATACAGACATCATATCTTTGTAATAATTGTTCTATTGTATCTATCACACCTCCATTTTAATGTCTTCATCTAACACCCCAGTGATGCCCTTGTAACACCCTAGTCTGGCATTTGTGACATCCTAGTCTAGACAATCAACTTTATAATACGTACAGACATCATATCTTTATAATAAATGCTCTATTGTATCTATCACACCTTTATATATAATGTCCTATCTAACACTCATGTCATGCCCTATTAACACCCTAGTCTGGCATTTGTGACAT
>NC_086374.1:38653114-38675211 GCF_036588685.1 Mytilus trossulus | reverse complement strand
TTGCGGCATACCATGTATATGACAGTTAACATAGGCTGCTATAAATACTGCATAAACTCACAAATATCTCATATATTATATCAAATGAAAGTTTTATACCTTAAATTTTATTGACTGATAGTAAACAAAACAGTTAAATGACCATGACTGCACTTTTGATCAGTTAATAGTTGCATTACTGACACAAGGTGTAAAAAAGGGGGGTCAATATTCCTTGACTCTTCAATACCTTGGATTTTTCATTAAACTCATTGTAAAAATTGTGGAAAGTCTTTAAAACAGTAGAAAAAACAAGGATAAATCAACAAAAACTGATCTTGATATTGAAAGTTTAGTTCCTCTAGTCCAAAATGAGATTTTCAAGTATTTTCTATCAAAGGCTTACATTACAGTCAGTTTAAATTGAGCTGTGAAATTTGTAATATGAGTCGCATTGTGCTCAGAAAGGATGTTTTTAACTTCAAATTGACTAAGGATCAGAATAAACAAAACAAAAAGATTTCTGATCAACTTTTTTTGCTCTTTAGGTGTCAGACCACCAATTACTCCTCCAATTTAGAACGTATGTAAAAGTAGCCCTACTCTGACACAAAATAGTGCTTTTGATGTACTTGTTTACCTAAACTAACCAACAAATTTGCAGAAATGAAACTTTTGATGAAAGAGACATATATCTAGATCATTTTGAGCCAAAATTTATTTGTCTATGAGTTTGCATTTAAAATTGAGGATTAATGCGCTCCATAGTATACTAATTTTAGATTTTCAGAAAACCAGGTTTTTTTGTGTATCTCTGTTTGATGGTCAGTTAATTTGTTAGAAGGCTTTAAAGGTATGGTGAAAATTGGCATGTAGAATGCTGATACATGTACAATTCAGGATATACCTGGTTTCTATGAAGTTAAACTTAAGGTAAAATATTTAGAAAGCTGTGAAAATAGCAAAATTTGGTTGAACAGATAGGGATTTTTAATTGGTGGTCTGACACCTTTAAGAGAAATGCGGTGAAACCCAAAATTCAGAAAACAATTGATTTTTTGGTCTTAACTGATCATTTGAAATAAAAGTAGCCACATTTCAATCTTTTTTGGCGCAAAAAGTCACAAATTGCAAATTTAGAGCATTAAACCTGAATGTGTGCTATTTTTAGCTTTTCCTACCTTGACAATATGCTTTCATATAAAAAATGTTATAAATTGTTATAAATGCACAGTAAGTTGTTTCTGTGGTGTTAAATATTTAAACAAGGGTTGATTACTACCCCAAAAAAGTTGTCGTCATGAAAATTTGATGAAATTATTTGATTTTTACCACTTATATCATTGCGGCATACCATGTATATGACAGTTAACATAGGCTGCTATAAATACTGCATAAACTCACAAAAATCTCATATATTATATCAAATGAAAGTTTTATACCTTAAATTTTATTGACTGATAGTAAACAAAACAGTTAAATGACCATGACTGCACTTTTGATCAGTTAATAGTTGCATTACTGACACAAGGTGTAAAAAAGGGGGGTCAATATTCCTTGACTCTTCAATACCTTGGATTTTTCATTAAACTCATTGTAAAAATTGTGGAAAGTCTTTAAAACAGTAGAAAAAACAAGGATAAATCAACAAAAACTGATCTTGATATTGAAAGTTTATGTTCCTCTAGTCCAAAATGAGATTTTCAAGTATTTTCTATCAAAGGCTTACATTACAGTCAGTTTAAATTGAGCTGTGAAATTTGTAATATGAGTCGCATTGTGCTCAGAAAGGATGTTTTTAACTTCAAATTGACTAAGGATCAAGAATAAACAAAACAAAAGATTTCTGATCAACTTTTTTTGCTCTTTAGGTGTCAGACCACCAATTACTCCCTCCAATTTAGAACGTATGTAAAAGTAGCCCTACTCTGACACAAAATAGTGCTTTTGATGTACTTGTTTACCTAAACTAACCAACAAATTTGCAGAAATGAAACTTTTGATGAAAGAGACATATATCTAGATCATTTTGAGCCAAAATTTATTTGTCTATGAGTTTGCATTTAAAATTGAGGATTAATGCGCTCCATAGTATACTAATTTTAGATTTTCAGAAAACCAGGTTTGTTTTTTTGTGTATCTCTGTTTGATGGTCAGTTAATTTGTTAGAAGGCTTTAAAGGTATGGTGAAAATTGGCATGTAGAATGCTGATACATGTACAATTCAGGATATACCTGGTTTCTATGAAGTTAAACTTAAGGTAAAATATTTAGAAAGCTGTGAAAATAGCAAAATTTGGTTGAACAGATAGGGATTTTTAATTGGTGGTCTGACACCTTTAAGAGAAATGCGGTGAAACCCAAAATTCAGAAAACAATTGATTTTTTGGTCTTAACTGATCATTTGAAATAAAAGTAGCCACATTTCAATCTTTTTTGGCGCAAAAAGTCACAAATTGCAAATTTAGAGCATTAAACCTGAATATGTGCTATTTTTAGCTTTTCCTACCTTGACAATATGCTTTCATATAAAAAATGTTATAAATTGTTATAAATGCACAGTAAGTTGTTTCTGTGGTGTTAAATATTTAAACAAGGGTTGATTACTACCCCAAAAAAGTTGTCGTCATGAAAATTTGATGAAATTATTTGATTTTTACCACTTATATCATTGCGGCATACCATGTATATGACAGTTAACATAGGCTGCTATAAATACTGCATAAACTCACAAAAATCTCATATATTATATCAAATGAAAGTTTTATACCTTAAATTTTATTGACTGATAGTAAACAAAACAGTTAAATGACCATGACTGCACTTTTGATCAGTTAATAGTTGCATTACTGACACAAGGTGTAAAAAAGGGGGGTCAATATTCCTTGACTCTTCAATACCTTGGATTTTTCATTAAACTCATTGTAAAAATTGTGGAAAGTCTTTAAAACAGTAGAAAAAACAAGGATAAATCAACAAAAACTGATCTTGATATTGAAAGTTTATGTTCCTCTAGTCCAAAATGAGATTTTCAAGTATTTTCTATCAAAGGCTTACATTACAGTCAGTTTAAATTGAGCTGTGAAATTTGTAATATGAGTCGCATTGTGCTCAGAAAGGATGTTTTTAACTTCAAATTGACTAAGGATCAAGAATAAACAAAACAAAAGATTTCTGATCAACTTTTTTTGCTCTTTAGGTGTCAGACCACCAATTACTCCCTCCAATTTAGAACGTATGTAAAAGTAGCCCTACTCTGACACAAAATAGTGCTTTTGATGTACTTGTTTACCTAAACTAACCAACAAATTTGCAGAAATGAAACTTTTGATGAAAGAGACATATATCTAGATCATTTTGAGCCAAAATTTATTTGTCTATGAGTTTGCATTTAAAATTGAGGATTAATGCGCTCCATAGTATACTAATTTTAGATTTTCAGAAAACCAGGTTTGTTTTTTTGTGTATCTCTGTTTGATGGTCAGTTAATTTGTTAGAAGGCTTTAAAGGTATGGTGAAAATTGGCATGTAGAATGCTGATACATGTACAATTCAGGATATACCTGGTTTCTATGAAGTTAAACTTAAGGTAAAATATTTAGAAAGCTGTGAAAATAGCAAAATTTGGTTGAACAGATAGGGATTTTTAATTGGTGGTCTGACACCTTTAAGAGAAATGCGGTGAAACCCAAAATTCAGAAAACAATTGATTTTTTGGTCTTAACTGATCATTTGAAATAAAAGTAGCCACATTTCAATCTTTTTTGGCGCAAAAAGTCACAAATTGCAAATTTAGAGCATTAAACCTGAATATGTGCTATTTTTAGCTTTTCCTACCTTGACAATATGCTTTCATATAAAAAATGTTATAAATTGTTATAAATGCACAGTAAGTTGTTTCTGTGGTGTTAAATATTTAAACAAGGGTTGATTACTACCCCAAAAAAGTTGTCGTCATGAAAATTTGATGAAATTATTTGATTTTTACCACTTATATCATTGCGGCATACCATGTATATGACAGTTAACATAGGCTGCTATAAATACTGCATAAACTCACAAAAATCTCATATATTATATCAAATGAAAGTTTTATACCTTAAATTTTATTGACTGATAGTAAACAAAACAGTTAAATGACCATGACTGCACTTTTGATCAGTTAATAGTTGCATTACTGACACAAGGTGTAAAAAAGGGGGGTCAATATTCCTTGACTCTTCAATACCTTGGATTTTTCATTAAACTCATTGTAAAAATTGTGGAAAGTCTTTAAAACAGTAGAAAAAACAAGGATAAATCAACAAAAACTGATCTTGATATTGAAAGTTTATGTTCCTCTAGTCCAAAATGAGATTTTCAAGTATTTTCTATCAAAGGCTTACATTACAGTCAGTTTAAATTGAGCTGTGAAATTTGTAATATGAGTCGCATTGTGCTCAGAAAGGATGTTTTTAACTTCAAATTGACTAAGGATCAAGAATAAACAAAACAAAAGATTTCTGATCAACTTTTTTTGCTCTTTAGGTGTCAGACCACCAATTACTCCCTCCAATTTAGAACGTATGTAAAAGTAGCCCTACTCTGACACAAAATAGTGCTTTTGATGTACTTGTTTACCTAAACTAACCAACAAATTTGCAGAAATGAAACTTTTGATGAAAGAGACATATATCTAGATCATTTTGAGCCAAAATTTATTTGTCTATGAGTTTGCATTTAAAATTGAGGATTAATGCGCTCCATAGTATACTAATTTTAGATTTTCAGAAAACCAGGTTTGTTTTTTTGTGTATCTCTGTTTGATGGTCAGTTAATTTGTTAGAAGGCTTTAAAGGTATGGTGAAAATTGGCATGTAGAATGCTGATACATGTACAATTCAGGATATACCTGGTTTCTATGAAGTTAAACTTAAGGTAAAATATTTAGAAAGCTGTGAAAATAGCAAAATTTGGTTGAACAGATAGGGATTTTTAATTGGTGGTCTGACACCTTTAAGAGAAATGCGGTGAAACCCAAAATTCAGAAAACAATTGATTTTTTGGTCTTAACTGATCATTTGAAATAAAAGTAGCCACATTTCAATCTTTTTTGGCGCAAAAAGTCACAAATTGCAAATTTAGAGCATTAAACCTGAATGTGTGCTATTTTTAGCTTTTCCTACCTTGACAATATGCTTTCATATAAAAAATGTTATAAATTGTTATAAATGCACAGTAAGTTGTTTCTGTGGTGTTAAATATTTAAACAAGGGTTGATTACTACCCCAAAAAAGTTGTCGTCATGAAAATTTGATGAAATTATTTGATTTTTACCACTTATATCATTGCGGCATACCATGTATATGACAGTTAACATAGGCTGCTATAAATACTGCATAAACTCACAAAAATCTCATATATTATATCAAATGAAAGTTTTATACCTTAAATTTTATTGACTGATAGTAAACAAAACAGTTAAATGACCATGACTGCACTTTTGATCAGTTAATAGTTGCATTACTGACACAAGGTGTAAAAAAGGGGGGTCAATATTCCTTGACTCTTCAATACCTTGGATTTTTCATTAAACTCATTGTAAAAATTGTGGAAAGTCTTTAAAACAGTAGAAAAAACAAGGATAAATCAACAAAAACTGATCTTGATATTGAAAGTTTATGTTCCTCTAGTCCAAAATGAGATTTTCAAGTATTTTCTATCAAAGGCTTACATTACAGTCAGTTTAAATTGAGCTGTGAAATTTGTAATATGAGTCGCATTGTGCTCAGAAAGGATGTTTTTAACTTCAAATTGACTAAGGATCAAGAATAAACAAAACAAAAGATTTCTGATCAACTTTTTTTGCTCTTTAGGTGTCAGACCACCAATTACTCCCTCCAATTTAGAACGTATGTAAAAGTAGCCCTACTCTGACACAAAATAGTGCTTTTGATGTACTTGTTTACCTAAACTAACCAACAAATTTGCAGAAATGAAACTTTTGATGAAAGAGACATATATCTAGATCATTTTGAGCCAAAATTTATTTGTCTATGAGTTTGCATTTAAAATTGAGGATTAATGCGCTCCATAGTATACTAATTTTAGATTTTCAGAAAACCAGGTTTGTTTTTTTGTGTATCTCTGTTTGATGGTCAGTTAATTTGTTAGAAGGCTTTAAAGGTATGGTGAAAATTGGCATGTAGAATGCTGATACATGTACAATTCAGGATATACCTGGTTTCTATGAAGTTAAACTTAAGGTAAAATATTTAGAAAGCTGTGAAAATAGCAAAATTTGGTTGAACAGATAGGGATTTTTAATTGGTGGTCTGACACCTTTAAGAGAAATGCGGTGAAACCCAAAATTCAGAAAACAATTGATTTTTTGGTCTTAACTGATCATTTGAAATAAAAGTAGCCACATTTCAATCTTTTTTGGCGCAAAAAGTCACAAATTGCAAATTTAGAGCATTAAACCTGAATATGTGCTATTTTTAGCTTTTCCTACCTTGACAATATGCTTTCATATAAAAAATGTTATAAATTGTTATAAATGCACAGTAAGTTGTTTCTGTGGTGTTAAATATTTAAACAAGGGTTGATTACTACCCCAAAAAAGTTGTCGTCATGAAAATTTGATGAAATTATTTGATTTTTACCACTTATATCATTGCGGCATACCATGTATATGACAGTTAACATAGGCTGCTATAAATACTGCATAAACTCACAAAAATCTCATATATTATATCAAATGAAAGTTTTATACCTTAAATTTTATTGACTGATAGTAAACAAAACAGTTAAATGACCATGACTGCACTTTTGATCAGTTAATAGTTGCATTACTGACACAAGGTGTAAAAAAGGGGGGTCAATATTCCTTGACTCTTCAATACCTTGGATTTTTCATTAAACTCATTGTAAAAATTGTGGAAAGTCTTTAAAACAGTAGAAAAAACAAGGATAAATCAACAAAAACTGATCTTGATATTGAAAGTTTATGTTCCTCTAGTCCAAAATGAGATTTTCAAGTATTTTCTATCAAAGGCTTACATTACAGTCAGTTTAAATTGAGCTGTGAAATTTGTAATATGAGTCGCATTGTGCTCAGAAAGGATGTTTTTAACTTCAAATTGACTAAGGATCAAGAATAAACAAAACAAAAGATTTCTGATCAACTTTTTTTGCTCTTTAGGTGTCAGACCACCAATTACTCCCTCCAATTTAGAACGTATGTAAAAGTAGCCCTACTCTGACACAAAATAGTGCTTTTGATGTACTTGTTTACCTAAACTAACCAACAAATTTGCAGAAATGAAACTTTTGATGAAAGAGACATATATCTAGATCATTTTGAGCCAAAATTTATTTGTCTATGAGTTTGCATTTAAAATTGAGGATTAATGCGCTCCATAGTATACTAATTTTAGATTTTCAGAAAACCAGGTTTGTTTTTTTGTGTATCTCTGTTTGATGGTCAGTTAATTTGTTAGAAGGCTTTAAAGGTATGGTGAAAATTGGCATGTAGAATGCTGATACATGTACAATTCAGGATATACCTGGTTTCTATGAAGTTAAACTTAAGGTAAAATATTTAGAAAGCTGTGAAAATAGCAAAATTTGGTTGAACAGATAGGGATTTTTAATTGGTGGTCTGACACCTTTAAGAGAAATGCGGTGAAACCCAAAATTCAGAAAACAATTGATTTTTTGGTCTTAACTGATCATTTGAAATAAAAGTAGCCACATTTCAATCTTTTTTGGCGCAAAAAGTCACAAATTGCAAATTTAGAGCATTAAACCTGAATATGTGCTATTTTTAGCTTTTCCTACCTTGACAATATGCTTTCATATAAAAAATGTTATAAATTGTTATAAATGCACAGTAAGTTGTTTCTGTGGTGTTAAATATTTAAACAAGGGTTGATTACTACCCCAAAAAAGTTGTCGTCATGAAAATTTGATGAAATTATTTGATTTTTACCACTTATATCATTGCGGCATACCATGTATATGACAGTTAACATAGGCTGCTATAAATACTGCATAAACTCACAAAAATCTCATATATTATATCAAATGAAAGTTTTATACCTTAAATTTTATTGACTGATAGTAAACAAAACAGTTAAATGACCATGACTGCACTTTTGATCAGTTAATAGTTGCATTACTGACACAAGGTGTAAAAAAGGGGGGTCAATATTCCTTGACTCTTCAATACCTTGGATTTTTCATTAAACTCATTGTAAAAATTGTGGAAAGTCTTTAAAACAGTAGAAAAAACAAGGATAAATCAACAAAAACTGATCTTGATATTGAAAGTTTATGTTCCTCTAGTCCAAAATGAGATTTTCAAGTATTTTCTATCAAAGGCTTACATTACAGTCAGTTTAAATTGAGCTGTGAAATTTGTAATATGAGTCGCATTGTGCTCAGAAAGGATGTTTTTAACTTCAAATTGACTAAGGATCAAGAATAAACAAAACAAAAGATTTCTGATCAACTTTTTTTGCTCTTTAGGTGTCAGACCACCAATTACTCCCTCCAATTTAGAACGTATGTAAAAGTAGCCCTACTCTGACACAAAATAGTGCTTTTGATGTACTTGTTTACCTAAACTAACCAACAAATTTGCAGAAATGAAACTTTTGATGAAAGAGACATATATCTAGATCATTTTGAGCCAAAATTTATTTGTCTATGAGTTTGCATTTAAAATTGAGGATTAATGCGCTCCATAGTATACTAATTTTAGATTTTCAGAAAACCAGGTTTGTTTTTTTGTGTATCTCTGTTTGATGGTCAGTTAATTTGTTAGAAGGCTTTAAAGGTATGGTGAAAATTGGCATGTAGAATGCTGATACATGTACAATTCAGGATATACCTGGTTTCTATGAAGTTAAACTTAAGGTAAAATATTTAGAAAGCTGTGAAAATAGCAAAATTTGGTTGAACAGATAGGGATTTTTAATTGGTGGTCTGACACCTTTAAGAGAAATGCGGTGAAACCCAAAATTCAGAAAACAATTGATTTTTTGGTCTTAACTGATCATTTGAAATAAAAGTAGCCACATTTCAATCTTTTTTGGCGCAAAAAGTCACAAATTGCAAATTTAGAGCATTAAACCTGAATGTGTGCTATTTTTAGCTTTTCCTACCTTGACAATATGCTTTCATATAAAAAATGTTATAAATTGTTATAAATGCACAGTAAGTTGTTTCTGTGGTGTTAAATATTTAAACAAGGGTTGATTACTACCCCAAAAAAGTTGTCGTCATGAAAATTTGATGAAATTATTTGATTTTTACCACTTATATCATTGCGGCATACCATGTATATGACAGTTAACATAGGCTGCTATAAATACTGCATAAACTCACAAAAATCTCATATATTATATCAAATGAAAGTTTTATACCTTAAATTTTATTGACTGATAGTAAACAAAACAGTTAAATGACCATGACTGCACTTTTGATCAGTTAATAGTTGCATTACTGACACAAGGTGTAAAAAAGGGGGGTCAATATTCCTTGACTCTTCAATACCTTGGATTTTTCATTAAACTCATTGTAAAAATTGTGGAAAGTCTTTAAAACAGTAGAAAAAACAAGGATAAATCAACAAAAACTGATCTTGATATTGAAAGTTTATGTTCCTCTAGTCCAAAATGAGATTTTCAAGTATTTTCTATCAAAGGCTTACATTACAGTCAGTTTAAATTGAGCTGTGAAATTTGTAATATGAGTCGCATTGTGCTCAGAAAGGATGTTTTTAACTTCAAATTGACTAAGGATCAAGAATAAACAAAACAAAAGATTTCTGATCAACTTTTTTTGCTCTTTAGGTGTCAGACCACCAATTACTCCCTCCAATTTAGAACGTATGTAAAAGTAGCCCTACTCTGACACAAAATAGTGCTTTTGATGTACTTGTTTACCTAAACTAACCAACAAATTTGCAGAAATGAAACTTTTGATGAAAGAGACATATATCTAGATCATTTTGAGCCAAAATTTATTTGTCTATGAGTTTGCATTTAAAATTGAGGATTAATGCGCTCCATAGTATACTAATTTTAGATTTTCAGAAAACCAGGTTTGTTTTTTTGTGTATCTCTGTTTGATGGTCAGTTAATTTGTTAGAAGGCTTTAAAGGTATGGTGAAAATTGGCATGTAGAATGCTGATACATGTACAATTCAGGATATACCTGGTTTCTATGAAGTTAAACTTAAGGTAAAATATTTAGAAAGCTGTGAAAATAGCAAAATTTGGTTGAACAGATAGGGATTTTTAATTGGTGGTCTGACACCTTTAAGAGAAATGCGGTGAAACCCAAAATTCAGAAAACAATTGATTTTTTGGTCTTAACTGATCATTTGAAATAAAAGTAGCCACATTTCAATCTTTTTTGGCGCAAAAAGTCACAAATTGCAAATTTAGAGCATTAAACCTGAATGTGTGCTATTTTTAGCTTTTCCTACCTTGACAATATGCTTTCATATAAAAAATGTTATAAATTGTTATAAATGCACAGTAAGTTGTTTCTGTGGTGTTAAATATTTAAACAAGGGTTGATTACTACCCCAAAAAAGTTGTCGTCATGAAAATTTGATGAAATTATTTGATTTTTACCACTTATATCATTGCGGCATACCATGTATATGACAGTTAACATAGGCTGCTATAAATACTGCATAAACTCACAAAAATCTCATATATTATATCAAATGAAAGTTTTATACCTTAAATTTTATTGACTGATAGTAAACAAAACAGTTAAATGACCATGACTGCACTTTTGATCAGTTAATAGTTGCATTACTGACACAAGGTGTAAAAAAGGGGGGTCAATATTCCTTGACTCTTCAATACCTTGGATTTTTCATTAAACTCATTGTAAAAATTGTGGAAAGTCTTTAAAACAGTAGAAAAAACAAGGATAAATCAACAAAAACTGATCTTGATATTGAAAGTTTATGTTCCTCTAGTCCAAAATGAGATTTTCAAGTATTTTCTATCAAAGGCTTACATTACAGTCAGTTTAAATTGAGCTGTGAAATTTGTAATATGAGTCGCATTGTGCTCAGAAAGGATGTTTTTAACTTCAAATTGACTAAGGATCAAGAATAAACAAAACAAAAGATTTCTGATCAACTTTTTTTGCTCTTTAGGTGTCAGACCACCAATTACTCCCTCCAATTTAGAACGTATGTAAAAGTAGCCCTACTCTGACACAAAATAGTGCTTTTGATGTACTTGTTTACCTAAACTAACCAACAAATTTGCAGAAATGAAACTTTTGATGAAAGAGACATATATCTAGATCATTTTGAGCCAAAATTTATTTGTCTATGAGTTTGCATTTAAAATTGAGGATTAATGCGCTCCATAGTATACTAATTTTAGATTTTCAGAAAACCAGGTTTGTTTTTTTGTGTATCTCTGTTTGATGGTCAGTTAATTTGTTAGAAGGCTTTAAAGGTATGGTGAAAATTGGCATGTAGAATGCTGATACATGTACAATTCAGGATATACCTGGTTTCTATGAAGTTAAACTTAAGGTAAAATATTTAGAAAGCTGTGAAAATAGCAAAATTTGGTTGAACAGATAGGGATTTTTAATTGGTGGTCTGACACCTTTAAGAGAAATGCGGTGAAACCCAAAATTCAGAAAACAATTGATTTTTTGGTCTTAACTGATCATTTGAAATAAAAGTAGCCACATTTCAATCTTTTTTGGCGCAAAAAGTCACAAATTGCAAATTTAGAGCATTAAACCTGAATATGTGCTATTTTTAGCTTTTCCTACCTTGACAATATGCTTTCATATAAAAAATGTTATAAATTGTTATAAATGCACAGTAAGTTGTTTCTGTGGTGTTAAATATTTAAACAAGGGTTGATTACTACCCCAAAAAAGTTGTCGTCATGAAAATTTGATGAAATTATTTGATTTTTACCACTTATATCATTGCGGCATACCATGTATATGACAGTTAACATAGGCTGCTATAAATACTGCATAAACTCACAAAAATCTCATATATTATATCAAATGAAAGTTTTATACCTTAAATTTTATTGACTGATAGTAAACAAAACAGTTAAATGACCATGACTGCACTTTTGATCAGTTAATAGTTGCATTACTGACACAAGGTGTAAAAAAGGGGGGTCAATATTCCTTGACTCTTCAATACCTTGGATTTTTCATTAAACTCATTGTAAAAATTGTGGAAAGTCTTTAAAACAGTAGAAAAAACAAGGATAAATCAACAAAAACTGATCTTGATATTGAAAGTTTATGTTCCTCTAGTCCAAAATGAGATTTTCAAGTATTTTCTATCAAAGGCTTACATTACAGTCAGTTTAAATTGAGCTGTGAAATTTGTAATATGAGTCGCATTGTGCTCAGAAAGGATGTTTTTAACTTCAAATTGACTAAGGATCAAGAATAAACAAAACAAAAGATTTCTGATCAACTTTTTTTGCTCTTTAGGTGTCAGACCACCAATTACTCCCTCCAATTTAGAACGTATGTAAAAGTAGCCCTACTCTGACACAAAATAGTGCTTTTGATGTACTTGTTTACCTAAACTAACCAACAAATTTGCAGAAATGAAACTTTTGATGAAAGAGACATATATCTAGATCATTTTGAGCCAAAATTTATTTGTCTATGAGTTTGCATTTAAAATTGAGGATTAATGCGCTCCATAGTATACTAATTTTAGATTTTCAGAAAACCAGGTTTGTTTTTTTGTGTATCTCTGTTTGATGGTCAGTTAATTTGTTAGAAGGCTTTAAAGGTATGGTGAAAATTGGCATGTAGAATGCTGATACATGTACAATTCAGGATATACCTGGTTTCTATGAAGTTAAACTTAAGGTAAAATATTTAGAAAGCTGTGAAAATAGCAAAATTTGGTTGAACAGATAGGGATTTTTAATTGGTGGTCTGACACCTTTAAGAGAAATGCGGTGAAACCCAAAATTCAGAAAACAATTGATTTTTTGGTCTTAACTGATCATTTGAAATAAAAGTAGCCACATTTCAATCTTTTTTGGCGCAAAAAGTCACAAATTGCAAATTTAGAGCATTAAACCTGAATATGTGCTATTTTTAGCTTTTCCTACCTTGACAATATGCTTTCATATAAAAAATGTTATAAATTGTTATAAATGCACAGTAAGTTGTTTCTGTGGTGTTAAATATTTAAACAAGGGTTGATTACTACCCCAAAAAAGTTGTCGTCATGAAAATTTGATGAAATTATTTGATTTTTACCACTTATATCATTGCGGCATACCATGTATATGACAGTTAACATAGGCTGCTATAAATACTGCATAAACTCACAAAAATCTCATATATTATATCAAATGAAAGTTTTATACCTTAAATTTTATTGACTGATAGTAAACAAAACAGTTAAATGACCATGACTGCACTTTTGATCAGTTAATAGTTGCATTACTGACACAAGGTGTAAAAAAGGGGGGTCAATATTCCTTGACTCTTCAATACCTTGGATTTTTCATTAAACTCATTGTAAAAATTGTGGAAAGTCTTTAAAACAGTAGAAAAAACAAGGATAAATCAACAAAAACTGATCTTGATATTGAAAGTTTATGTTCCTCTAGTCCAAAATGAGATTTTCAAGTATTTTCTATCAAAGGCTTACATTACAGTCAGTTTAAATTGAGCTGTGAAATTTGTAATATGAGTCGCATTGTGCTCAGAAAGGATGTTTTTAACTTCAAATTGACTAAGGATCAAGAATAAACAAAACAAAAGATTTCTGATCAACTTTTTTTGCTCTTTAGGTGTCAGACCACCAATTACTCCCTCCAATTTAGAACGTATGTAAAAGTAGCCCTACTCTGACACAAAATAGTGCTTTTGATGTACTTGTTTACCTAAACTAACCAACAAATTTGCAGAAATGAAACTTTTGATGAAAGAGACATATATCTAGATCATTTTGAGCCAAAATTTATTTGTCTATGAGTTTGCATTTAAAATTGAGGATTAATGCGCTCCATAGTATACTAATTTTAGATTTTCAGAAAACCAGGTTTGTTTTTTTGTGTATCTCTGTTTGATGGTCAGTTAATTTGTTAGAAGGCTTTAAAGGTATGGTGAAAATTGGCATGTAGAATGCTGATACATGTACAATTCAGGATATACCTGGTTTCTATGAAGTTAAACTTAAGGTAAAATATTTAGAAAGCTGTGAAAATAGCAAAATTTGGTTGAACAGATAGGGATTTTTAATTGGTGGTCTGACACCTTTAAGAGAAATGCGGTGAAACCCAAAATTCAGAAAACAATTGATTTTTTGGTCTTAACTGATCATTTGAAATAAAAGTAGCCACATTTCAATCTTTTTTGGCGCAAAAAGTCACAAATTGCAAATTTAGAGCATTAAACCTGAATGTGTGCTATTTTTAGCTTTTCCTACCTTGACAATATGCTTTCATATAAAAAATGTTATAAATTGTTATAAATGCACAGTAAGTTGTTTCTGTGGTGTTAAATATTTAAACAAGGGTTGATTACTACCCCAAAAAAGTTGTCGTCATGAAAATTTGATGAAATTATTTGATTTTTACCACTTATATCATTGCGGCATACCATGTATATGACAGTTAACATAGGCTGCTATAAATACTGCATAAACTCACAAAAATCTCATATATTATATCAAATGAAAGTTTTATACCTTAAATTTTATTGACTGATAGTAAACAAAACAGTTAAATGACCATGACTGCACTTTTGATCAGTTAATAGTTGCATTACTGACACAAGGTGTAAAAAAGGGGGGTCAATATTCCTTGACTCTTCAATACCTTGGATTTTTCATTAAACTCATTGTAAAAATTGTGGAAAGTCTTTAAAACAGTAGAAAAAACAAGGATAAATCAACAAAAACTGATCTTGATATTGAAAGTTTATGTTCCTCTAGTCCAAAATGAGATTTTCAAGTATTTTCTATCAAAGGCTTACATTACAGTCAGTTTAAATTGAGCTGTGAAATTTGTAATATGAGTCGCATTGTGCTCAGAAAGGATGTTTTTAACTTCAAATTGACTAAGGATCAAGAATAAACAAAACAAAAGATTTCTGATCAACTTTTTTTGCTCTTTAGGTGTCAGACCACCAATTACTCCCTCCAATTTAGAACGTATGTAAAAGTAGCCCTACTCTGACACAAAATAGTGCTTTTGATGTACTTGTTTACCTAAACTAACCAACAAATTTGCAGAAATGAAACTTTTGATGAAAGAGACATATATCTAGATCATTTTGAGCCAAAATTTATTTGTCTATGAGTTTGCATTTAAAATTGAGGATTAATGCGCTCCATAGTATACTAATTTTAGATTTTCAGAAAACCAGGTTTGTTTTTTTGTGTATCTCTGTTTGATGGTCAGTTAATTTGTTAGAAGGCTTTAAAGGTATGGTGAAAATTGGCATGTAGAATGCTGATACATGTACAATTCAGGATATACCTGGTTTCTATGAAGTTAAACTTAAGGTAAAATATTTAGAAAGCTGTGAAAATAGCAAAATTTGGTTGAACAGATAGGGATTTTTAATTGGTGGTCTGACACCTTTAAGAGAAATGCGGTGAAACCCAAAATTCAGAAAACAATTGATTTTTTGGTCTTAACTGATCATTTGAAATAAAAGTAGCCACATTTCAATCTTTTTTGGCGCAAAAAGTCACAAATTGCAAATTTAGAGCATTAAACCTGAATGTGTGCTATTTTTAGCTTTTCCTACCTTGACAATATGCTTTCATATAAAAAATGTTATAAATTGTTATAAATGCACAGTAAGTTGTTTCTGTGGTGTTAAATATTTAAACAAGGGTTGATTACTACCCCAAAAAAGTTGTCGTCATGAAAATTTGATGAAATTATTTGATTTTTACCACTTATATCATTGCGGCATACCATGTATATGACAGTTAACATAGGCTGCTATAAATACTGCATAAACTCACAAAAATCTCATATATTATATCAAATGAAAGTTTTATACCTTAAATTTTATTGACTGATAGTAAACAAAACAGTTAAATGACCATGACTGCACTTTTGATCAGTTAATAGTTGCATTACTGACACAAGGTGTAAAAAAGGGGGGTCAATATTCCTTGACTCTTCAATACCTTGGATTTTTCATTAAACTCATTGTAAAAATTGTGGAAAGTCTTTAAAACAGTAGAAAAAACAAGGATAAATCAACAAAAACTGATCTTGATATTGAAAGTTTATGTTCCTCTAGTCCAAAATGAGATTTTCAAGTATTTTCTATCAAAGGCTTACATTACAGTCAGTTTAAATTGAGCTGTGAAATTTGTAATATGAGTCGCATTGTGCTCAGAAAGGATGTTTTTAACTTCAAATTGACTAAGGATCAAGAATAAACAAAACAAAAGATTTCTGATCAACTTTTTTTGCTCTTTAGGTGTCAGACCACCAATTACTCCCTCCAATTTAGAACGTATGTAAAAGTAGCCCTACTCTGACACAAAATAGTGCTTTTGATGTACTTGTTTACCTAAACTAACCAACAAATTTGCAGAAATGAAACTTTTGATGAAAGAGACATATATCTAGATCATTTTGAGCCAAAATTTATTTGTCTATGAGTTTGCATTTAAAATTGAGGATTAATGCGCTCCATAGTATACTAATTTTAGATTTTCAGAAAACCAGGTTTGTTTTTTTGTGTATCTCTGTTTGATGGTCAGTTAATTTGTTAGAAGGCTTTAAAGGTATGGTGAAAATTGGCATGTAGAATGCTGATACATGTACAATTCAGGATATACCTGGTTTCTATGAAGTTAAACTTAAGGTAAAATATTTAGAAAGCTGTGAAAATAGCAAAATTTGGTTGAACAGATAGGGATTTTTAATTGGTGGTCTGACACCTTTAAGAGAAATGCGGTGAAACCCAAAATTCAGAAAACAATTGATTTTTTGGTCTTAACTGATCATTTGAAATAAAAGTAGCCACATTTCAATCTTTTTTGGCGCAAAAAGTCACAAATTGCAAATTTAGAGCATTAAACCTGAATGTGTGCTATTTTTAGCTTTTCCTACCTTGACAATATGCTTTCATATAAAAAATGTTATAAATTGTTATAAATGCACAGTAAGTTGTTTCTGTGGTGTTAAATATTTAAACAAGGGTTGATTACTACCCCAAAAAAGTTGTCGTCATGAAAATTTGATGAAATTATTTGATTTTTACCACTTATATCATTGCGGCATACCATGTATATGACAGTTAACATAGGCTGCTATAAATACTGCATAAACTCACAAAAATCTCATATATTATATCAAATGAAAGTTTTATACCTTAAATTTTATTGACTGATAGTAAACAAAACAGTTAAATGACCATGACTGCACTTTTGATCAGTTAATAGTTGCATTACTGACACAAGGTGTAAAAAAGGGGGGTCAATATTCCTTGACTCTTCAATACCTTGGATTTTTCATTAAACTCATTGTAAAAATTGTGGAAAGTCTTTAAAACAGTAGAAAAAACAAGGATAAATCAACAAAAACTGATCTTGATATTGAAAGTTTATGTTCCTCTAGTCCAAAATGAGATTTTCAAGTATTTTCTATCAAAGGCTTACATTACAGTCAGTTTAAATTGAGCTGTGAAATTTGTAATATGAGTCGCATTGTGCTCAGAAAGGATGTTTTTAACTTCAAATTGACTAAGGATCAAGAATAAACAAAACAAAAGATTTCTGATCAACTTTTTTTGCTCTTTAGGTGTCAGACCACCAATTACTCCCTCCAATTTAGAACGTATGTAAAAGTAGCCCTACTCTGACACAAAATAGTGCTTTTGATGTACTTGTTTACCTAAACTAACCAACAAATTTGCAGAAATGAAACTTTTGATGAAAGAGACATATATCTAGATCATTTTGAGCCAAAATTTATTTGTCTATGAGTTTGCATTTAAAATTGAGGATTAATGCGCTCCATAGTATACTAATTTTAGATTTTCAGAAAACCAGGTTTGTTTTTTTGTGTATCTCTGTTTGATGGTCAGTTAATTTGTTAGAAGGCTTTAAAGGTATGGTGAAAATTGGCATGTAGAATGCTGATACATGTACAATTCAGGATATACCTGGTTTCTATGAAGTTAAACTTAAGGTAAAATATTTAGAAAGCTGTGAAAATAGCAAAATTTGGTTGAACAGATAGGGATTTTTAATTGGTGGTCTGACACCTTTAAGAGAAATGCGGTGAAACCCAAAATTCAGAAAACAATTGATTTTTTGGTCTTAACTGATCATTTGAAATAAAAGTAGCCACATTTCAATCTTTTTTGGCGCAAAAAGTCACAAATTGCAAATTTAGAGCATTAAACCTGAATGTGTGCTATTTTTAGCTTTTCCTACCTTGACAATATGCTTTCATATAAAAAATGTTATAAATTGTTATAAATGCACAGTAAGTTGTTTCTGTGGTGTTAAATATTTAAACAAGGGTTGATTACTACCCCAAAAAAGTTGTCGTCATGAAAATTTGATGAAATTATTTGATTTTTACCACTTATATCATTGCGGCATACCATGTATATGACAGTTAACATAGGCTGCTATAAATACTGCATAAACTCACAAAAATCTCATATATTATATCAAATGAAAGTTTTATACCTTAAATTTTATTGACTGATAGTAAACAAAACAGTTAAATGACCATGACTGCACTTTTGATCAGTTAATAGTTGCATTACTGACACAAGGTGTAAAAAAGGGGGGTCAATATTCCTTGACTCTTCAATACCTTGGATTTTTCATTAAACTCATTGTAAAAATTGTGGAAAGTCTTTAAAACAGTAGAAAAAACAAGGATAAATCAACAAAAACTGATCTTGATATTGAAAGTTTATGTTCCTCTAGTCCAAAATGAGATTTTCAAGTATTTTCTATCAAAGGCTTACATTACAGTCAGTTTAAATTGAGCTGTGAAATTTGTAATATGAGTCGCATTGTGCTCAGAAAGGATGTTTTTAACTTCAAATTGACTAAGGATCAAGAATAAACAAAACAAAAGATTTCTGATCAACTTTTTTTGCTCTTTAGGTGTCAGACCACCAATTACTCCCTCCAATTTAGAACGTATGTAAAAGTAGCCCTACTCTGACACAAAATAGTGCTTTTGATGTACTTGTTTACCTAAACTAACCAACAAATTTGCAGAAATGAAACTTTTGATGAAAGAGACATATATCTAGATCATTTTGAGCCAAAATTTATTTGTCTATGAGTTTGCATTTAAAATTGAGGATTAATGCGCTCCATAGTATACTAATTTTAGATTTTCAGAAAACCAGGTTTGTTTTTTTGTGTATCTCTGTTTGATGGTCAGTTAATTTGTTAGAAGGCTTTAAAGGTATGGTGAAAATTGGCATGTAGAATGCTGATACATGTACAATTCAGGATATACCTGGTTTCTATGAAGTTAAACTTAAGGTAAAATATTTAGAAAGCTGTGAAAATAGCAAAATTTGGTTGAACAGATAGGGATTTTTAATTGGTGGTCTGACACCTTTAAGAGAAATGCGGTGAAACCCAAAATTCAGAAAACAATTGATTTTTTGGTCTTAACTGATCATTTGAAATAAAAGTAGCCACATTTCAATCTTTTTTGGCGCAAAAAGTCACAAATTGCAAATTTAGAGCATTAAACCTGAATATGTGCTATTTTTAGCTTTTCCTACCTTGACAATATGCTTTCATATAAAAAATGTTATAAATTGTTATAAATGCACAGTAAGTTGTTTCTGTGGTGTTAAATATTTAAACAAGGGTTGATTACTACCCCAAAAAAGTTGTCGTCATGAAAATTTGATGAAATTATTTGATTTTTACCACTTATATCATTGCGGCATACCATGTATATGACAGTTAACATAGGCTGCTATAAATACTGCATAAACTCACAAAAATCTCATATATTATATCAAATGAAAGTTTTATACCTTAAATTTTATTGACTGATAGTAAACAAAACAGTTAAATGACCATGACTGCACTTTTGATCAGTTAATAGTTGCATTACTGACACAAGGTGTAAAAAAGGGGGGTCAATATTCCTTGACTCTTCAATACCTTGGATTTTTCATTAAACTCATTGTAAAAATTGTGGAAAGTCTTTAAAACAGTAGAAAAAACAAGGATAAATCAACAAAAACTGATCTTGATATTGAAAGTTTATGTTCCTCTAGTCCAAAATGAGATTTTCAAGTATTTTCTATCAAAGGCTTACATTACAGTCAGTTTAAATTGAGCTGTGAAATTTGTAATATGAGTCGCATTGTGCTCAGAAAGGATGTTTTTAACTTCAAATTGACTAAGGATCAAGAATAAACAAAACAAAAGATTTCTGATCAACTTTTTTTGCTCTTTAGGTGTCAGACCACCAATTACTCCCTCCAATTTAGAACGTATGTAAAAGTAGCCCTACTCTGACACAAAATAGTGCTTTTGATGTACTTGTTTACCTAAACTAACCAACAAATTTGCAGAAATGAAACTTTTGATGAAAGAGACATATATCTAGATCATTTTGAGCCAAAATTTATTTGTCTATGAGTTTGCATTTAAAATTGAGGATTAATGCGCTCCATAGTATACTAATTTTAGATTTTCAGAAAACCAGGTTTGTTTTTTTGTGTATCTCTGTTTGATGGTCAGTTAATTTGTTAGAAGGCTTTAAAGGTATGGTGAAAATTGGCATGTAGAATGCTGATACATGTACAATTCAGGATATACCTGGTTTCTATGAAGTTAAACTTAAGGTAAAATATTTAGAAAGCTGTGAAAATAGCAAAATTTGGTTGAACAGATAGGGATTTTTAATTGGTGGTCTGACACCTTTAAGAGAAATGCGGTGAAACCCAAAATTCAGAAAACAATTGATTTTTTGGTCTTAACTGATCATTTGAAATAAAAGTAGCCACATTTCAATCTTTTTTGGCGCAAAAAGTCACAAATTGCAAATTTAGAGCATTAAACCTGAATGTGTGCTATTTTTAGCTTTTCCTACCTTGACAATATGCTTTCATATAAAAAATGTTATAAATTGTTATAAATGCACAGTAAGTTGTTTCTGTGGTGTTAAATATTTAAACAAGGGTTGATTACTACCCCAAAAAAGTTGTCGTCATGAAAATTTGATGAAATTATTTGATTTTTACCACTTATATCATTGCGGCATACCATGTATATGACAGTTAACATAGGCTGCTATAAATACTGCATAAACTCACAAAAATCTCATATATTATATCAAATGAAAGTTTTATACCTTAAATTTTATTGACTGATAGTAAACAAAACAGTTAAATGACCATGACTGCACTTTTGATCAGTTAATAGTTGCATTACTGACACAAGGTGTAAAAAAGGGGGGTCAATATTCCTTGACTCTTCAATACCTTGGATTTTTCATTAAACTCATTGTAAAAATTGTGGAAAGTCTTTAAAACAGTAGAAAAAACAAGGATAAATCAACAAAAACTGATCTTGATATTGAAAGTTTATGTTCCTCTAGTCCAAAATGAGATTTTCAAGTATTTTCTATCAAAGGCTTACATTACAGTCAGTTTAAATTGAGCTGTGAAATTTGTAATATGAGTCGCATTGTGCTCAGAAAGGATGTTTTTAACTTCAAATTGACTAAGGATCAAGAATAAACAAAACAAAAGATTTCTGATCAACTTTTTTTGCTCTTTAGGTGTCAGACCACCAATTACTCCCTCCAATTTAGAACGTATGTAAAAGTAGCCCTACTCTGACACAAAATAGTGCTTTTGATGTACTTGTTTACCTAAACTAACCAACAAATTTGCAGAAATGAAACTTTTGATGAAAGAGACATATATCTAGATCATTTTGAGCCAAAATTTATTTGTCTATGAGTTTGCATTTAAAATTGAGGATTAATGCGCTCCATAGTATACTAATTTTAGATTTTCAGAAAACCAGGTTTGTTTTTTTGTGTATCTCTGTTTGATGGTCAGTTAATTTGTTAGAAGGCTTTAAAGGTATGGTGAAAATTGGC